>NW_027310121.1:0-200000 GCF_047496795.1 Chiloscyllium punctatum | reverse complement strand
TCAGTACAGATCATTGCAGCTGGAGGGATTTGCAGAAGTAGGGAGGGACATATGCATTTTTATTTATTCATTCATGGGATGTGGGTGTCACTGCCTGGACAAACATTCTTTGACCCAACTGCTAATTACCCAGAGGATAGCTCAGAGTCAGCCATATTGCTGTGGGTCTGGAGTCCAATGTTGGCCAGACCAGGTTCGAATATTTGATGTCCTTCCTTAAAGAAAGTAAGTGAACTAGATGAGTTCTTCCGACTGATCAACAATGTTTTTATGGTGGTCTCATCAATGCCTTTTACAGGTAGAACATGACATCCCAACTCTTACGCTTAATGCTCTCCCCAGTGAAGGTTACCATCCCAAACGCCTGCTTCACCAGCCTGTCTATCTATTACACCACACTCAAATAACGGTGTACCAGCGTCCCTGGGTCACTGACTGACAACACTACCCAGTGCCCGAACATTAACTGTACAAGTCTCACCATGGTTTGTTTCACAAAAATGGAACACTTCATGCTTATCTAATTAAACTCCATCTGCTCTTCTTCAGCTCACTATCCCAACAGTACTGTCCATCCCGTTGGATCATATAATCTTCTCCACTAACCAATTTACTACCAATGTCAGTGTCACCCAAGAAGCTTACTTACCCGGAAACCAATATTCCCATCCAAACCATTTATCCAAATGACAAACAACAGGGGTCCCACTTCACCGCTGGTCACATGCCTCCAGTCAGAAAAACATGTCTCCCAGTCCCCTCTGTCTCCTACCATCAAGCCAATTTTGTATCCAATTCACGAGCTCCTCCAGAATGCCATATCCTTTTTACACTGATCTGAGCTTTTTACCCAGTTTACCACACAGAACATAGTACACAGAACAGTTCAGCCCAAGGCCTTTCGGCCACGATGCTATGCCAACTTTTTATCCGACTGTAAGATCAAACTAACCTACATACCCTTCATTTTACTATTATCCATGTGTCTATCCAAGAGTCTATTAAATATCCCGAATGTATCTAATGTTACTACCACCATTGGCAATCCATCCAACTACCTACCATTCTCTATCCTCTTATCCATCCTCCAATCACCTTAAAATTATGCAGGCCTTATCATAGCCATTTGTGCCATAGGAGAAAAAGTCTCTGACTATTCACTCTCTCTGTGCCTCTCATCACCTTGTTCACCTCTACCAAGTTGCCCCACCCCTTTCTTCACTCCAATGAGAAAAAAATTAGCTCCCTCAACCTTTCTTCATAAGAAATGCCCTCCATTCCAGGCAGCATCCTGATAAATCTCCTGTGTACGCTCTCTAAAACTTGCACATCCTTCCTGTAAAAATGGGACCAGAATTGAACACAATATTCCAATTGTGGTCTCACCAGGTCGCAATAAAGAAGCAGTAAAACCGCACGGCTCTTAAAATCAATCCCCTTGCTAAGGAAAGCCAACACAACATATGCCTTTTTAACAACCCTACCAACGTGCGTGGCAACTTTGAGGGATTTATGGACACGGACCCCATGATCTCTCTGTTCCTCCACACAGCCAAGTATTTTGCCTTTCACCCTGTATTCTATATTCAGAATTGACCTTCCAGAATGAATCACTTCACACTTTTCCAGATTGAACTCCATCTGCTACTTCCAGCCCAGCTCTGCGTCCTGTCAATGTCCCATTGCAACCGACAATAGCCCTCCACATTCCCCACCACTCCACCAACCTTCATGTTATTGGCAAACTTACTAACCCAATCTCCAACATCCACATCCAAGTCATTTACAAAAATCACAGAGAGTAGAGTCCCAGAGCTGATTGTTACAGAACCCCACTGGTCACTGAGCTCCAGGCTCAATACTGTCCATCTGCTGCCATCCTCTGTCTTCTCTGGGCCATCCAATCCTGTATCCAGACAGACAGATTTCCCTGTATCCCAATCATCCTTCTTTTCTGAATGAGCCATTAAGTATTCTGTCATATCCTCAAATAATTCAATAAGGTTTGTGAGGCATGACCTGACCCCTCACAAACCCATGCTGACCATCTCTAATTCAACTGCGGTTTTCCAAGTAGTCATAAATCCTGTCTTTCGAGTCCTCATCAATAATCTGCACACCATAGACATTAGACCAAATCTGTAATTCCCAGGATTCTGCCCCCATAATATGGTACAGACTCTACAAATCTTTTCTCCTCTGCCATGTTCCCCAGAAGGGCACTGGAGGGTGGTGGGGGTTACAGAGGTAGGGAGGTATATCAGGACACGAGGACATTAGGAGGGTTGCAATGCCAAAAGGAGGCTTCAGTAATTGTGAGGTTGAATGGTGATGAAGGCATTTGAGGAGGGAGGTCGGATTGTAGGGAAATGAGAGGTTTCATAGTTTAGGTGTTTTGCGAGGGCTGCAAGAGGTTACTGAGTTGGGGAGGTTTAAGCACTGGTGGATATTACATAAACATGTGATTTTGGTTGCAGTGGCAGGAAGAGGATGCAGGAAGCTGGAGAGTATGGGGTCTGAAAGAGGTTATACAAATGAGAAGAGTTGTCAGGAGTGGAGGTGTTTACAGAGACAGCAATGGTCTGATCTGGAGCAGAGGACCCAGATTGGGAGGGACGTGGGGACTGGAGGTTGTTTCACAGGGAAGGAGGACCATCGAGCCACAGGAGGTTACAGAAATGTGGAGAGCTGTAGGGCTGACAGGTTCATGGAGTTGGGAATGTTGGGAGGGATAGAGAAGTTTACAGGGAAAAAGATGTTTGTAGGACTGGGCTGGATTACACAGACAGGGACTGTTTTAGGGAGCTGAGCAGATTACAGAGATAAAGAGGTTTGTATCATCTGGCGAAACAAACAGGATCATCGTGACTGAAGATCTTTATAGATATAGGAAGACTTAGGTTCTGGGGTTTATTTAGACATGGAGGCTGTGAAATCTGGATTCTTTTTTGAGAGATTGAGGTAGCAAGTTTGGTTGGAGACAGTTTCACAGATAAGGGAGCATAGCACAAAAAGGAGGAAGTTCCTGCGGTAGCGAGGGTTCAAGTGGAGAGTGATGTTTACACAGATGGGGGTAAGAGCTGGAGAAGATTATGGAGATGGATAGGTGGATGAAGATACAGGAGGAGCTTACATTGACAGGGTAGGTGATAGTGACGGGAGGATGGTACATAGTTAATGAGTCTTGTCGGAACAGGACCGAGAGAGGCACAGGCATTGGAGTGGGATTGACAGATGAGGAGTGTTGCAGGGACCTGAGAGGATAACACAGATAGGGTTGGTGGTAGGGTCCCCACAGACTGATGGCGCTTTAGGGACTGGAAGAGGTTATGTAGACAGGGAGGGCTGTAAGACTGCAGGAGCTTATGGAGAGTTGAAGATTTGGAGCAGTTCACAGAGGAAGTGTTCTCCAACAAGAGTAGGTCACAGATGGTGAAAGTTGTGTGGCCTGAGAATGTTAAAGACAGGGAGAGTTTTCAGGTCCGGAAGATATTACACTGACAGGAACAGTTGAAGATACTGAAGCAAAAGTGCACGGAGAAGGTTACACAGATAGGGAGGTGAGTAGGGACTGAAGGTGAATACACAAAATGGAAGATTGTATTATTAGATGGAGCTTAGAGGGATAGGGACTGGTGTAGGGATTTACACAGATAGGGGAAGGTTGTGTTTTTGGAGAAGGTTACACTGATAGACAGTGTTAAAGAGTGCTTAATGGACTACAGAGGAGCTCAGAGAGAATGTATTATGGGGAGTGGAGGAGATTACAGACACAGAGATGGCTGTCGGGTAGAAAAGAGCTTCTACAGATCCTCAATGCTGTAAGGCTGAAGGGAGGTTACAATAATAAGGGTTACCTACACTTCAGGACTTTGTTGATAGAGAGAAAGTCTCAGAACGGGATTGTCAAAACGAAGTATAGACAGTCCAGATGGGTTTACAGAGATATAAATGTTTATGGGGATTTCAGGATGGAACAGTGATTGGGAGTGATGTAACAAATGGCAACAGTTATCGGGAGGGTTCTAAAAGCAGGAAGAGGTGACAGTCATTTTGATCGTGCTAAGGACTGGAGAAGCTTACGTTGCCAAGGAGTGTTTTAGAAACTGTTGGAGATTACACATATAAGAAGAGTATTGGAGATGAGGCAAGGTTCAAGAGACAGGGATAGTTGACAGGACTGGACAATAAACTGAATAGAATCTCCACAGTGTGGGAAAAGGCCATTCAGCCCAACAAGTCCACACCAACCCCTCTAAAGAGCATCCTAACCAGACCCATCCCTCTCCCTGTCCAATAAACCCTGCATTCCTCATGGTGAACTCACCGAAACCACACTTGCCTGAATACTACAGTCAATTTATGATGGCCAATCACGTATCGTGCAAATGTTGGACTATGGCAGGAAACCAGAGCATCCGGAAGAAACTCACACAGTCGGAGGGAGAACATGCAAAGTCCATACAAACAGTCGGCCAAGGCTGGAATTGAAGCCAGGTTCCAGGCACAGTGAGGCTAGTTATACAGAGCACTGCAGAGATTGGACTAGGTCACAAAGTTCACAAGGGTTTATTGGAACAGGAGGATAATATAGTCAGGAACAGCAGAAGCTTACATAGATGGTGTCCATGAGAGGGACTGGAGGAGGTTAACGCAATAGGGAGAGTTGTGCATTCTCTCGAGAATTAGAGGTAGGGACGGTTGGGGAGACTGGATGAAGTTAGTCATACTCAGAGTTGTACACACTCTGAGTAAGGGCAGATGGAGTTTACTTCTGATCACTGTGAGGTAATGCACTGTGGGAAGTCTCATAAGCGAAGGATATACATCATGAAGGGTAGGTCCTCCTGGAGAACTGAGTAACATCGGGGCCTTGGTAGGCAAGTCCCTGGATGTCTGAAGGTGTCAGCACAGGTAGACAGGGTGGGGAAGGCACCTGAACTGGGAGCAGGAGGGGGACCCACATCCTGTTGGGGCGAATTGTTAGAGCTGCTTGAGAGGATATAATCTAATCTGGCAGGGTGTTGCACCTTAAACAGTCATAAGGCCAGAAAGAAGATTGAGGTTGGTGCACAAGTTAAAGACAGCAATTTCAGCAGAAAAGGCAGGCAAGACCATAGCAGGAAATGGGGGAGGGGAACTGATGATTAAAGTGCATTTATTTCAATGCAAGGGGCCTTACAGCTAAGGAAGATGAACTCAGGGGATGGATTGGAACATGGGACTGGGATATTATAGTTATTACAGAAACACAGCTGATGGAGGGACAGGACTGGCAGTTCATTGTTTAAAGGTGGAGATGCTACAGGAAGCATCGAAGGGGAGGCAAGAGAGGACGCGTTGTTGGGGGTTTTCATTACATGAATCATTGCATCAGTACCTAGAGAGGATATCCCTATGGGATCACCCAGTGACGCTATGTTAGTGGAACTGAGAAATAAGAATGGGTCATCACTCTGACACGATTGTCTTACTGAACCCGAATAATCAGTGGCAGATTGAGGAACAAACATATCAGGAGATCTCAAATATCAATCATAATAATAGGCCTGTTATGGTTGGGGTTTTTCAACTTTCCAAACCTAGACTGGGACTGCCAGTGTTCAGTGTTTGCAAGGGAGGAATTTGCTAATTGTGTTCCAGAAAACTCCCAATAAATATGTAAATGGCATGAAAAGAGAAAGGGGCAAAACCTGACCTCCCCTTGGGAAACAAGGTAGGGAAAGGGACTGAGGTGTGAGTGGGAAAGCATTTTGCCAAAGTGACTCAAGTCTATTACTTTGAAAATAGTGATGGACAGGGCTGGTCCACAGGTACAAGTTATAAAATGGGGCCAGACTAATCTTGATAATATTAGCCAGGAACTCTCAAAAGGTGATTGGGGAGCCTATTTGCAGGGAAAGGGAAGTCTGGTAAGTGAGAATATTTTAAAAGTGAGATAAATTGAGCGATCACCACCAACATGTTCCTGTTTGTGTGCAGCTCAATGCTGACAGCATTCGGAAACATTGGCTGTCTATTGAGGGTCTGGTCAAGGAAAGGGGGCACATTTCAGGTATAGCCAGCTGGATCAAGGGAATCCCTGAGGATCACAGGGAATTTAGGAATACACTTTGGGTAGAAATCAGGATTGCAGAAATTGTACATGCATTAGCCTTGGCAGAGAATGATCAGGAGAATCCAAAAGTGATTGTATAAATATATTGAGTAAAAGAGTAACTCGAGACAAAATGCTGTCCCTTAAAGATCAATGAGCCCATTGATGTGTGGAACAGCAGCATATGGGTAAGAACTTAAACACATTTTTTAAACTCCAGAACTTATTGTGGACAAAGACTGGGGAACTGAGGGAACAAGAGTAATATGTTAGACCACATTTGGAGTTCTCTGCAATTCCAGTATCCCCGCTATAGGAAGGATGTTGTGAAAGTTGAAAGTGTTCAGAAAAGATTGACAAGATGTTGCCAGGATTGTTGCTGAAGAAGCTGGGGTTGTTTTCCCTGGAGCATCGGAAACTGAGGGGTGACCTGACAGAGGTTTATATAAACATGAGGGGTATGGATTGGGTAAACATTCAAGGTCTTTTCCCAGGGGTTGGAGAGTCTAAATCTAGAGGGCATAGGTCTATGGTTAAAGGGGAAAGGTTTAAACGATACTGAAGGGACAGCTTCTTTATGCACACGGTGGTGTGTGTATGAAATGAGCTGAGAGAGAAAGTAGCAGATACTGATACTATGACAGCATTTAAAAGGTATCTAGATGGGTATATGAATAATAAGGGTTTAGAGGTACATGGGCCAAATGCTGGTAAATGGGATGGATTTATTTACATCTTCTGGTCAGCATCGACGAGGTGGACCGAGGGTCTGTTTCCATGCTGTACATCTCTATGACTTGAAAAGAGTGCATGTTATAGAAGGTTTTAAAACACAAAGCTATGGAAAGCCGAAGGACCTGATTAAGTGTATCACAAAACATTGTGGAGCCCCGAGCAAAGATATTTGTACCATTGATAGCCATGTGTGATGTGCTGGAAAGGCTGGAGGGTGGCATAGTGGACAGTGAAGACGTTGTAATCGAGGAGAAAGCGGATGGCCCTTAGGACAACTCCATACAACCCTGTGACAGGGGACGCTGCAAGATATGTCAGATTGTAGACATAGATGCCACTATTACGTGTGGGAAAACCTCCCACCTTGTTCATGGCAGTTACTCATGTGACTCAGCCAACGTTGTCTATCTTATACGTTGCAGGCAAGGATGCCCGGAGGCATGGTACATTGGGGAAACCGAGCAAAGGCTACGACAACAGATGAATGGGCACCGCACAACAATCAACAGACAGGAGGGTTCCCTCCCAGTTGGGGAACATTTCAGTGGTCCAGGACATTCAGCCTCGGACCTTCGAGTGACCATCCTCCAAGGTGGACTTCGGGACAGGCAGCATAGAAAAAAGTGGCTGAGCAGAGGCTGATAGCTAAGTTCGGTACCATAGGGAGGGCCTCAACCGGGACCTTGGGTTCATGTCACATTGCAGGTGATCACCATTGGACCACACACACACAGATATTCCTACACACACACACACACACACACACACACACACACACACACACTCTCACATACACACAGACACAGGTACACACAGACGCGCACACAGACACCCACACACAATCTTATAGACACACACACTCCCACACTCACACATGCACCCCCTCGCAGACTTAAGACACTCTGCACTCACTACACACACACTTTCTCACACTCACAACCCCACCCCAGACAGACACACACAGACAGACAAAGACCCACAGACACACATATATTTTGCGGGGTGAATTTGTACTTGCAGGATTACATTGTACTTTGCTCAAAAACTGCATGCATTCATGTAGAACTCTGAGTTCAAAAACTGCATGAATTTATGTCAAACCATTATCTCACTTTTTAGATTAGAATCAATCTAAACATCATGGCATAGACAGAGAACACAGGGGGCTAACACCTTCAACATATTGTCTAGCTATCACCATTGTTAACAGCTAACCCGAGAATGCAACTTTAAAAAAATGTTTTGTGATTTACACATGAAAGAAGTGAAACTATGACTGTATTCTAAACGATGAAAGGCTTAACAGACAATCAATTTTTCAATGTATAATGTCAGTTACATCACACTGTAAATTTTTGTTCTAAATTCTGTGTTACGATCGAGCTCTCCACTATCACCTGATGAAGGAGTGTCGCTCCGAAATCTAGTGTGCTTCCAATTAAACCTGTTGGACTATAACCTGGTGTTGTGTGATTTTTAACTCTCTTCAATAAGGTAGATTGATTTGTGACACAGAGATAAAAGAAATTTAGATACCAGAGAGACGTGGTTACAGGGCAAACAAAAGGTGGACATAAATATTCAATGGATCACAACCTTGTGAAAACTCAGGCAAAATGGGTAATGCTAACAATAATGAAATAACAAAGGCAGTGCAGAGAAATCATTTGACCTCAGATCATGAAGTCGAGTCAGTCTGAATGTAAATCCTGGCTACTACTTGCCAAGGACACAAGGAGCAGAACAGTTTTAGCCACCGCACAGCAATCCATTGCTCATCACTGGAACTCATTGGAATTTTTTAACAAACACTTTGTGATAATTTTGGGAAACTTCAACATTCCCATAATCTGGGACAGTCACACTGACAACAGTGATATTGGAAGAGGAGTTCAGAGAATTTTTTTTCGGTGTTTCTTTGAATAACAAATTGTGCAACTGGCTCGGGACATAACGATCTCAGAGCGATCGTAGTGTGATCAAACTTAGTGAATAGTAATGTCACCTGGAGAGATCCTTCGGGAAATTGTGATAAAGTGCAGTTTAAAGAAATATAAAGTTTTAAAGTGAATCACAGAAAGGACATGCTACAACTAGAAACAAAAACAGCCAATGACATGGGTTTGAGATAACTGACCAAGGTAAAGAGGCGAAACAGACTGAAATATGTGCCTGTAAATGAACAGTGGAAAACATTTGAAAGGACAGTGTAAATCACTCAACAAAAGAACATTCCACTGAAACAGACAAAACCTCAGCAAGAAATTCCCACCGGCCCCTCACTGAGGACAAAATGTATCATATTAGATTATGAGGCTTAGAAGATCACCAAAAAGTACTTAAAATCCTGAAGTGAGAGAGTGTTTTAGGAGTAAGTGTTAAAGGGATTGCAAAGGGTCTGCAAGCAGGAGTTGGGCAGTGGGAAGGGTAATCAATGTCAGGGTTCAATGTCACAAAAGGAACAGGGAGAGGTGAAGGTGGTGGAGGTGGTAAGAGTGTTACAGAGAGGGGTCAGGGTCTGAACGGTGTTACAAAGCCAGTACGGATTGCTGCAGCTGGAGGGGCTTGCAGAGGTAGAGAGGGACATATGTATTTTTATTTATTCATTCATGGGATGTGGGTGTCACTGTTAATTACCCAGAGGACAGCTCAGAGTTAGCCATATTGCAATGGGTCTGGAGTCACATGTTAGCCAGGCCAGATTAAAATGTCAGATGGTCTACACAAAAGGAGGTCAGCGAACCAGATGAGTTCTTCCCACTGATCAACAACGCTTTTATGGTGACCTGACCAATATCTTGTACAGATACAACATGACATCCCAAATCCTACTCTCAATTCTCTCCCCAATGGAGGTAACCATCGCAAACGCCTACTTCCCCAGCCTGTCTACCTGTGACACCACTTTCAAAGAACTGTGTACCTGCATCCCTGGGTCACAAACTGACAACACTACCCAGGGCCCGAACGTTAACTGTATAAGTCCCGCCCTGGTTTGTTTCACCAAAATGGAACAATTCACATTTATCTAATTAAACTTCATCTGCTATTCTTCAGCTCACTATCCCAGCAGTACTGTTCATCCTGTTGTATCACAGATAACCTTCATCACTGTCCAGTTTACCACCAATTTCAGTGTCACCCAAAAATCTTATTTAACTTACTTAACAATATTCCCATCCAAACCATCTATCAAATGACAAACAACAGTGGAACCACTCCACCGCTGGTCACATGCCTCTAGTCAGAAAGACAACATGTCTCCCACCACCCTCTGTCTCCTACCATCAAGCCCAATTTTCTGTCCAGTTGACTAACTCCTCCTGAACGCCATAACGTTTTACACTGATCTGAGCTTATTACCCAGCTTACCACACGACATGTATAACACAGAACAGTACAGAACAAGACCCTTCGGCCATGATGACATGCCAATCTTTTATCCGACCGGAAGATCAAAAATAAAAGTGGCAGATAGAGTTTAATTCAGATAAAGGCGAGGTGCTGCATTTTGGGAAATCAAATCTTAACAGGACTTATAAACTTAATGGTAAGGTCCTAGGGAGTGTTGCTGATCCAAGAGACCTTGAGGTGCAGGTTCATAGCACCTTGAAAGTGGAGTCACATATAGATATGATCGTGAAGAAGGCATTTGTTATGCTTTCCTTTATTGGTCAGAGTATCGAGTCTAGGAGTTGGGAGGTCATGTTGCGACAGTACAACACATTGGTTAGGCCACTGTTGTAATATTGCGGGCAATTTTGGTTTCCTTACTATCGGAAAGATGTTGGGAAACTTGAAAGGGTTCAGAAAAGATTTAAAATGATGTTGCCAGGGCTGGAGGATTTGAGCTATAGGGAGAGGATGAACAGGCTGGGGCTGTTTTCCTTGGAGGTCGGAGGCTGAGGGGTGACATTATAGAGGATTACAAAATTATGAGGGGCATGGATAGGGTAAATAGACAAAGTCTTTTCCCTGGGGTTGGGGTGTCCAGAACTAGAGGGCAAAGGTTATGGATGAAAGGGGAAAGACATAAAAGAGACCTAAGGGGCAACTTTTTCATGCAGAGGATGGTATGTGTATGGAATGAACTGCCAGAAGACGTGGTGGAGACTGGTACAATTACAACATTTAAGAGGTATTTGGATGGTTATATGAATAGTAGGAGTTTGGAGGGATATGGACCGGGTGCTGGCAGGTGGGACTAGATTGGGTTGGGATATGTGCTCAGCATGGACAGGTTGGACTGAAGTGTCTATTTCTATGTTGTACATCTCCATGACTCTAACTTCCATACCCTTCATTTTATTATCATCCATGTGCCTATCCAGAAGGATATTAAATGTCCCTAATACATCGAATTTTACCGCCACCGCTGGCAGTGCGTTCCACTCAGCCACCACTCTGTATGTAACGAACCTACCTCTGAAATCTCCCCTCAACCATCAACTAATCATCCGAAAATTATACCCCCTTGTAATAACTATTTATATGAGCGTAAAAAAATCTCTCTCTATTCACTCTCTCTGTGCCTCTCACCATCTTGTTCACCTCTGCAAAGTCACCCCTCACCCTTCTTCACTCCAATGAGAAAAGCCTTAGCTCCCTCCACCTTTCTTCATAAGACATGTTCTCCAGTACAGGCAGCATCCTGGTAAATCTCCTCTTTACCCTCTCTAAAACCTCCACATCCTTCCTGTAATGAAGGGACCAGAACTGAACACAATATTCCAACCTCACAGCTTAAAAACTCAATCCCCAAACTAATGAAGTCCCATACAATATATTGCTTCTTAACAAGCTTATCAGCTTGGGTGGCTACTGATCAACAACGCTTTTACCCAAGATCCATCAGTTCCTCCACACTGCCAAAGATCCTGCCTTTAACTCTGTATTCTGCATTCAAATTCAATCTTCAAAATGAATGACTTCACACTTTTCCAAGATTGAACTCCATCTGCCATTTTTCAGCCCAGCTCTGCATCCTGTCAATGTTCTGTTGCAACTTACAACAGCCCCCCACACTATCAACCACTACACCAACCTTTGTGTCATTGGGAAACTTACTAACCCTTTTTTCAATCACACATCCAGGTCATTCATAAACTCACAAACAGCAGAGGTCCTGTAACATCTCCCTGCAGAAAACCACTGGTGACTGAGCTCCAGGATGAATGCTTTCCATCTATCATCACCCTTTGTCTTCTGTGGGCCAGTAATCCTGTATCCAGACAGACAGGTTTCCCTGTACCCCATGCCTCTGTACTTTCTGAATGAGCCATAAAGATGTTTTGTCACATTCTCTAAAGGTTCAATAAGACTTGTAAGGCATGACCTGCCCCTTACAAAACCATGCTATCTCTAATCAAACTATGGTTTTCCAAGGAATAATAAATCCTGTCTCCCAGAGTCCTCTCCAATAATCCGCACACCACAGACATAAGACTGGCAGGTGTGCAATTCCCAGGATTATCCCTATTCCCTTTCCTGAACAAGGGAATATTTTCCTGCCTCCAATCATCTGGTTCGACTCCAGTGGATAGTGAGGGAGCAAAGGTCATCACCAGGTGCTCAGCAATCCACTCCCTCGGTTGCTGTAGTATCTTTGGACGCATCCAGTCTGGCTCAGTGACTTATCTATCCTTATCCTTCTTAACATCTACCTGTTCACGTACATCAGCCTGTTTCACGCTGTCCTCACAAACGACAAGACCCTTCTCAGCAGTGAATACTGAGGCATAGCATTCATTAAGGACCTCCCCTACCTCCTGTGACTCCAGGCACAAGTTCCTTCCACTATCCCAGATTGGCCTTATCCTCACTTTGGCCTTGCTCTTGTTCCTCGCATAAATGGAGAATGCCTCACGGTTTTCCTTAATCCTTCCCAACAATGCTTTTTCATGCCCCCTTCTAGTTGCCCTAAGTCCATCTCTTGGTTGTTTCCTGGTACCTTCAGAGAATCCCTACTGTGTGGAAACGGGCCATTTGGCCCAACACCTCCATATCAACCTTCCAAACAGTATCCAACCCAGCCCCATTCCCCACCCCCCCCCACCCTATTACTCTCCATTTGCCCTGACTAATGCGCCAAACCTACCCATCTCTGAACACTATGGGTAATTTAGCATGGCTAAGTAACCTAATCTGCACATCTCTGGGCTGTGGGGGGGAAACTGGAGCACCTGGAGGAAACCCACAGGGAGAATGCGCAAACACCCCAGAGACAGTCGCCTGAGGCTGTAATCGAAATGGAGTCTGTGGTGCTATGAGGTAGCAGTGCTAACCACTGAGACACCGTGCCATCCAATGTAACTCTCTGGAGCCCTCTCTGATCCTTGCTTCCTCGACCTTAAGTAAGCTTCCTTCTTCCTCTTGATTAGATGCTAAAGTCCATGTGGACAATGTTCACTGCTCTGCCTTCATCTATGTTTGGCCACCTCCTCGAAGAGTCAATCCGGTTTGTTAAACGTGGTCTCCCACTCACAAAGCCATGCTGATTATCTCGGATCAGCCCTTGCCTTTGTAAATGTAAGGATCTCTTTTCTCTCAGAATCTCCTCCAACAACTTCCCCATCACTGGTTTCACGGGGCTTTAATTTCCTGGCTTTTCCCTGCAGTCATTCAGTGATGGAACAGCATTAGCCAACCTCCAGTCTTCCAACATCTCACTGTGTCTGTTGATAATATACATATCTCTGTAAGGGATACTGCAATCTCTTCCCTAGCTTCCCACATTATTCTAGGATTAACCTAATGAGCTCCTGAGGATTGATCTAGCTTTATTTGTTTTAAGATTCCAGCACTTTCTCTTCTCTGTTGAGGATTCTTTCCAAGTCATCACTATTTATTTCCCCACGTTCCCGAGCTTCCATGTCTTTCTCCACAGTAAAAACTGACAAGACTATTTTGTCTAATATCTCACCCACCTCCTCTGGTTCCACATATAGGCGACCTTATTGATCTTTAAGGGCCCTATTCTCTCCCAAGTTACTCTTTAGCCCTTATTGAAACTTGCAAAAAGGCATCTGATAATTCAAATACACCATATCCCCTATACTAGTACACCCCTCCTACACCCTTACAATTCTGCCATTTATATTCAAATCAACAAATTAAATCCAACAGGCTCGTTGCTGTATCAGTTGGCATGGAGGCCACTGTCACACACAGTTACTGTACTGCCCTTGCCATAAGTATATTCAGTGTTCCAACTGTAACCATATTGACATTCCCATCACTGGTTGGTGCCTACAAAAGAATTCCTGCTAACGGTTGATGCTACTTGCTTATTCTCAGCTCCACTTTTGATATTCAGATCCACATAATTGTCTCATTAATGCATTAACTGCATGCTTCCTTCATAACTTGTTAGTTTTTTACCTAGTGTGCATACTGGGACTAGATTGGGTTGGGATATCTGCACAGCATGGATGGGTTGGACCGAAGGGTCGGTTTCCATGCTGTACATCTCTCTGACTCTATGACTCTATTCAAACAACCCTTCAGTATTCCCTTCCCAGTGATGGTCATTCTGCAGCTACATCTCCGGAATGACAGTTCCATCATATCTGTTCATTGTCATTCCATCTTCCTTATGGCTAATATAGTGAGTCATTCCTCAGTAGTGAGGCGGGGGGGGGGGCGGTTGAACAGATGGGTAGAGGTTACAGAGATAGGGAGACTTACAGGGACTCGAGGATGTTAGAGTTACACAGAGTTACATCTGGTCAAGAATGTCAGTGGGACAAAGGGGTTTGGGGATTGGAGGAATTTACAGAGATAGAGGGAGCTGGATTAGATTCTGGAAATAGGGATAGGAATGGAGATAGGAAGAGGCAGACAGTCTGAGAGGCACAGACAGGGAGTGTTTCATCTAGGAGATTATTGTGTACACTAACAGAGATATGGAAGGTTGTCGTGACTGAAGATGTTTTCAGATATAAGAAGGATTCTGGGCTCTGGAGGCGACATAGATAGGAAGGCAATGGAGATTGCCAGGTTACTGGGTTGGAGACAGTTACACAAATGGAGAGGGTTTCACAAACTGAAAGAGGTTCCTATGGTCGGGGGGGGGGTATGGTGTCGGGAATGAGGGTGAAATTTAACAAGGTAAACATCAAAGAATTGGAGAAGGATAAGGAGATTACAAATTTTTCACAGCTAAGGAAGGGTTGTAGGAGCTGGAGAAGATTACATAGGTAGGGACCGATGAAGAGCCTAGAATGTTGCTGTTCCTTGCCCAGCTCTGTATCTATGTCCTGTCTTCCGGGTCTGAATATAGAAGTCTACTACCTCCACCCTGTGCTGTTTACTGTGAGTGATCTTACCGGCTGCAGGATTTACTGAAGGCTCCAGATCTCCATCTCCATCTCTCTCTGGCTGACCAACCAGTTTCAATGAGGTGATGGATGAGACAGGAGTTAGGAACATCCTAAAGACCTGCATGAGACAGTAATAGACAGAATGGGAAATTAGACTGATGCAATGAGTATAACACATGCAGAGAGGCACTGAGTCCAGCAGAGATCTCGATAATCCCAGTCTCCATCCCTTGCCTGTGTTGCTGCATCTCTCTGGAATGGACAATTCTGTTGACTCAGGATCTCAGACAATCTGTAAGATGGAGAAATGCTGACAGAGGCAGTAAATAGACTGACACAGCGAGGGATACCAGATGGAGAGATACTGAGTGATAACACATTATTAGATACTGTATTAAAAGGGAATTGTTTGAATTTGTAACAAAGGCACTGGGATAATTGTGAGGGGATTCAACCTTCCTATCTCATCATCTCTTTGGCGGTGGCTCACAGATGAGGCTGACTCTCTCCCATTCTCAGTGGGGGTGGGGGAGTCTGGAGTTGGCTGTACAGACCGATGTGGCCTTCCACAGACTCTGTTACACTTGAGGCAGAAGTTGGACATGAAAAGGGGGTGGGTGGGGCGTTGATATGACAGCGCGCTCCTTGTGCTGGTTTCTCCTGGATTCCCGTTTTCCCCACAGTAAGTCTCGAGGTGCTCGACACCTTCCCAATGCTTCTTCCCCACTTCAGACGGTCTTGGCCGATTTGATTAAGAGATGAAAAAAAACCGATCAATTCTGAAGTAACCAACATTTAGAAATGTGGAGGAGTGCAGTAGGAAGAGGAAACATTGTCAGTGTTTAATCAGAGTAGCGGAACAGGGAGAATTGAAGGTGGTGGAGGTGGTGGGAGTGTTACAGAGAGGGGCAAAGGCCTGAACAACATTACAAAGCCAGCACGGATTGCTGCAGCTCGAGCTGTTTGCAAAGGGAGGGATAGACATATGTATTTTTCATTGATTCATTCACGGCCTAAGGATGTTACCGGTTGGACCAGCATATATTGCCCTCCTGCTAATTGCCCAGAGGCAACTCAGAGCCATCATATTGCTGTGGGACTGGAGTCACATGTGAGCCAAACCAGGTAAGAATGTCAGATATCCCTCCCTAAAGGACATACGTGAACAAGTTGATTTTTTTCCAGATAATCAACAATGCTTATACAGTGGCCTCACTAATGTCCTGTACAGATACACCATGACATCCCAACTCCTACTCTCAATACTCTGCCCAATCACGGGTGACCATCCCAAACGCCTGCTTCACCAGCCTGTCTACTTGTGACGCTACTTTCAAAAAACATTGTACCTGCGTCCCTGGGTCACTGAAATGATTGACAACACTACCCAGGGCCCGAACATTAATTGTACAAGTCCAGCCTGGTCTGCTTTAGCACAATACAACATCTTGCATTTCTCCACATGTTCTTCCTAATCTCACTGGTCCAGCAGTACTGCTGATCCCATTGTACTCTTCGATAACCCTCTTCACTGTCCACTTTCTCACCAATTTCAGTCTCACTCACAAACTTGCTAACCATGGCGACTGTATTATCATCCAAACTGTTTATATAAATGATGCACAACAGTGACCCAGCACCGAACTCGATGGCACACCGTTGGTCACAGGCCTGCAGTTTGAGCAGCAACCCTCTATGAACATGCGCTGTCTTCTATCGTCAATCCTGTTTTGTATCCAGTTAGTGAACGCTCCCTGGTTATGTGCGATCTAAACTTACTAACCAGTCTGCCATGCAGAACCTTGTCAAAGGCCTTGCTAAAGTTCATGTGGACATCGTGTACTGCTCTGCTTTGACGTCTCACTTGTCTACCTCCACACTCAGGTTTGAGGCATGATTTCCCATTCACAAAGCCATGCTGATGATCATTAATCTGTCCTTACCTTTCCAAACGTACGATGATCGTTTCTCTCAGAATCTCCTCCAACAACTTACCACCCTGCCATCAGTCTCACTGGTCCATAGTAGCTGTCGATGATATAAACATCTCTGAAAGGGGCCCTGCAATTTCCTCCCTCGCTTCTCACAAGGCGATGGGATATATCTGATCATGTCCCAAGGTTTTATTTAACTTTTTGCATTTTAAGACATCCAGCACCTCCTGTTCTCCAATGTGCACTCTTTTCAAGACATCACTATGTATTTTGCCAAGTTCCTGAGCTTCCATGTCTTTCTCCACAGGAAATCTTAACGCAAAATATGTGTTCAGTATCTCACCCATCAGCAGTGATTCCACCCAGACAGCCTCATTGACCTTTTAGGGGCCCTATTCTCTCACGAGCTATGTTTTACCCCTTGTTGAAACTTGTCAAAATGCTTCTGAAATTTCAAATATCCCTCCACCGCAACTACCTCCCCCACCCTTATCTATTCTGCATTTATGGTCACACCAAAATATAGAATCCAACAGATTTAAAAATATTCCCCTTTTATAAAATCATACAGCTCCCATTGTTTCTAAACATCCAGTTATCATTGATTGTCATATCCTTTAAAACACACTCCAGCATGTTCCAGACTTACTGTCAGGATCACCATTTGGTTCAGACTGACTGCACAAAGGATTTGGGGAATCGTTGTGTATCAATCTGAAACAGGTAGCTTACAGGATCAGCAGGTCATAGAGAAGGCAAAGGGAATGGAGTCTAAAAATACGGAGGCCTTGCTAAAATGATGCAAGGTACAAGTCAGACCACACCTAGATGAAAATGAACAGTATGCATGCCCAAAGGAAAGACATTCTTGTGTTGGAGGCAGGCCAGAGAAGGTTCACTCGGCTGATTCTGGAGATGGCTGGATTTTCTAATGAGAAGAGGTGGAGTAGATTGACCTTGAATCTGTTGGGGTTTTGAAGAATGGGAGAGAAATTGAATGAAACATCCAGGATTGTGAGGGGCTTTGAAAGGGTGGATGCCGTGAAGTTAGAAACTAGAACAGTACAGCACAGAAAAAGGCCCTTCGGCCCACCAGGGCTGTGCTGACCATGCTGCTATTCTAAACTAATTCCATTTGCCTGCACATGGGCGATATCCCTCTATTCTCTCCCTATTGATGTTTCTGTCTAAATGCCACTTCAAAACTGAGTGACAGTCTGCAGAGAACAACAGAATCCACAAATCCCCGTTGCATGCGTCATGGTCAATGACAAAAGTTTCATTCTTTTAAAAATGACAACTCCTCAATTCCTGCATCTCATAAAACTGCCATTTAAAAATATTAAAATAAAGAACATTCTAAATGAAGGTTTTGATGAGGTGACCTCTGGTCAGTCCTGTAGATCTGTTTGTTACAAGATGCACGGAGAGTGCTTTTTACCATAGCACCACCAGCTCAGTGTCAGGCACACAGAGAGAATGGGCAAATAGTTTCACACCTGAATTCACATCTCCCAGCCTGGCAATCTTAAGTTGTGCTCACCATTCCGGTAAAGATCTCTAGAAACAGGACATCAGAGCCAGAAGACTGGAGGTTGGCTATCGTGTTGCTACTATTTAACGAAGGCAGTAAGGAAACGCCATGGAACTATAGACTGGTGAGCCTGACATCGGTGTGTACGTTGTTGGAGGGAATCGTGAGGGACAGGATGTACATGTATTTGGAAAGGCAAGGACTGATTCGGGATAGTCAATATTTCTTTTTGAGTCGGAAATCATGCCTCACAAACTTGATTGAGTTTTTTGAAGAAGTAACAGAGAAGATTGATGAGGGCAGAGCAGTGGATGTGATCTATATGGACTTCAGTAAGGCGATCAACAAGGTTCCCCATTGGAGACTGGTTAGCAAGGTTAGATCTCACGGAATCCAGGGAGAACTAGCCAATTGGTAAAGAACTGGATCACAGTTAAAAGACAAAGAGTGGTGGTGGAGGGTTGGTTTGCAAACTGGAGGTCTGTGTCCAGTGGAGTGCCACAAGGATCAGTGCTGGGTCCAATATTTTGCATTGTTTCCATAAATGATCTGAATGTGAGCATAAGAGGTATAGTTAGTAAGTTTGCAGATGTCAACAAAATTGGAGGTGTGGTGGCCAGCGAAAGAGGTTACTTCCAATTACAATGGAATATTGATCAGATGGGCCAATGCGCTGAGAAGTGGCAGATGGATATTAATTCAGATAAATGAGAGGTGCTGTATTTTGCAAAAGCAATTCTTTGCTGGACTTATACACTTAATGGTAAGTTTTGACAGAGTGTTGCTGAACATAGAGATATTGGAGAGCAGGTTCATAGCTCTTGAAAGCAGAGTCGCAGGTAGGTAGGATAGTGAAGAAGGCATTTGGTATGCTTTCTTTTATTGGTCAGAGTATTGAGTACAGGAGTTATGAGGTCATGTTGTGGCTGTACAGGACATTGCTTAGGTCACTTTTGGAATACTGTGTGCAATTCTGGTCACCTTCCTATCAGAAGGATGTTGTGAAACTTGAAATGGTTCAGAAAAGACTTACAAGGATGTTGCCAGGATTGGAGGGTTTGTGCTATAGAGAGGTTGAATAGGCTGGCGCTGTTTTCCCTGAGCATCGAAGTCTGAGGGGTGATCTTATAGAGATTTATAAAATCATTAGGGGGCAACCATATAGAGATTTATAAAGCCATATAGAGCTTTATAAAAGAGGGGCATGGAGAGGCTAAAGAGACAAAGTCTTCACCCTCGGGAATGGGAGTCCAGAACTGGAGGACACAGGTTTACGATTAGAGGAGAGAGATATAAAAGAGACTTCGGGGCTTTTTTTCACGCAGAGGGTAGTACGTGTATGGAATGAGCTGCCAGAGTAAGTGGTGGAGGCTGATACAAAGATATCTGGATGGGTATATGAATAGGAAGGGTTTGCAAGAATATGGGCCAGATGCTGGTAGGTGGGACTGGATTCAGTTGGGATATCTGGTCGGCATGGACAGGTTAGACCGAAGGGTCTGCTTCCATGCTGTACATCTCTTTGACTCTAAGATCGGCTGAATGGTCCAATCAAAGATGATATGTGGTTCAAATCTTAACATCCTTCAGGGTCCACAACCCATTCTTGGTCCCATCCTGCAGGCTCTATGAATCCCAGACTGTCTAACCTCCTGCAGGATCCACCTTCCTTCCTAGATTAGTACCATCCTCCAGGTTCTGCAGCCCTTCTTACCTCCGTAACATGGCCCGGTCTCTACAAATCTTCATTCCTCTGCAATGTTCCCCAGAAAGGCACTGGAGGATGGTGGCATTTACAGAGTTAGGGAGGGATATCGGGATTGGAGGATTTTGCAGGCATTAGGAATATAGGGACTTGAGGAGATTTCACAGTTTATGAGTGTGATATGGACTGTAGGATGTTACAAAGATAAGGATGGTTTCAGATTGGAAGATTCTGCAGAAAAAGTTTACATGGTTAAAGGCAGGAACCTGAGCAGTGTGCATGACCAGAGTGATTCTGTGTCCCTGAAGTTACCGCCCAAGTTGAGAGGGTGTTAAGAAGGCGTATGGTGTGTTGGCTTTCATTAGCAGGTATGGCTAAGACCCTAAACAATTTTTTCCCTCCAGAACTTACTGTGGACAAAGACTGGGGAACGCAGAGAACAAGAGTAACACATTAGACCACAATTGGAGTTCTCTGCAATTCCAACCTCCCTGTTATAGGAAGGATGCTGTGATACTTGACAGGGCTCAGAAAAGCTTTACAAGATTTTGCCAGGGTTGTTGCTGAATAAGCTGGGGCTATTTTCCCTGGAGCGTCGGAGACTGAGGGGTGACCTTACAGAGATTTATATAAACATGAGGGGCATGGATTTGGTAAACATTCAAGGTCTTTTCCCAGGGGTTGGGGAGCCCAAAACTATAGGACATAGGTTTAGGGTTACAGGGCAAAGGTTTAAAAAAGGACTGAAGGGACAACTTTTTCATGCACATGGTGATGTGTGTATGGAATAAGCTGAGAGAGAATGTAATGGAGACTGATACCTTTTAAATGTTGTAATTGTATCTGGATGGATATATGGATAGTCAGAGTTTAGCGGTACATGGGCCAAATGCTGGTAAATGAGATGAATTTATTTACATCTTCTAGTCAGCATGGATGAGTTGGACTGAAGGCTCTGTTTCCATGCTGTACACCTCTATTATTTGAAAAGAGTGCATGTTATAGAAGAGGTGGTGCTGGTGGTTTTAAAACACAAAGGAATAGAAAGCCCCAGGCCCTGATTAAGTGTATCACAGGACATTGTGCCATGCTCGGGAAGAAATTGTGGAGCTACTAGCAAGGGTATTTGTACCATTGACAGCCATGTGTGATCGGCTGGAAGGCTGGAGGGTGGCATAGTGGATTTCTAAGATTCCAAAGGGATCTTGATGAAATGGGTGAATGGGCTGAAAATCTGCAGATGGAATTCAATCTGAATAACTGCGACGTAATGCATTTGGTAAAACAAACAAGAGTAGAGCGTATGCAATTAATGTTCGGGCCTCGGTTAGTGTTTTAGAGCAGAGGGACCTCCGGGTTCAGGTACATAATTCTTGAAGTTTGCATCACAGGATGGATAAGACAGTGCTTGGCATGCCTGACTATTGCTCAGTCCATTGAGTGGAGGATTTGGGACGTCATCTTGAGATTGTGCAGACATTTGTGAGGCCTGTTCTGCAATACTCTATCCAGTTCTTGTCGGCAGTTAATGGGAGGGTATTTTTAACCTGAAGGGTATTCAGAAGAGATTTACCAAGGCGTTGCTGGGTATGGAAGGCTTGAGTTCTGAAAAATGGTTGGAAATGCAGAGTGTTTTTTCATTGGATCCGGGAGGTTGAGAGGTGACCTTATAGAAGTTTAAGAAAAAAATTTGGGATATAGATAGAGTCAGTGGTAGCTGCCTTTTCCTTCTGATGACGGAATCTCAAGTGGAAGGGCCACATTTTTCAGGTTAGAGGAGAGAGATGTTCAAAAAAAAGGATATAAGGGGCAAATTGTTACACGGAGGGTAGTTTGGGTGTGGAATGAACTTACTTAGGTGGATGTCGGTACAATTACAACGTTTAGTTAAGTACATGAATAGGAAAGGTATGGAGGGATATAGGCCAGCAACAGGCAGCTGGGACGAGTTTAGTTTGAGATTATGGTTGGTATCAACAGAAGGGTCAGTTTCCATGCTGTACAGCTCTGACAACAATATGGTTTTGATCCATTATTTATGAAAGGCTGCAAGAGAAAGCCAGGGAACTGAAAACCAATTAGCCCAACGTCAGTGGTGGGTTAGTTGTGAAAGTGATTCTGCCAGACTGGAGTTAAATTCGTTTGTAAAGGCAAGGATTGATGAAAGATAGTCAGCAGGGCATTGTGCATACAAAGTCAAGTCTTACTAACTTGATGGCTTTTGTTGAATTGGTGACCAGACATTGTCTACACCAACGTCAGCAGGGCCTTTGACGGGATTTAGCATGATTTAGGGTGTAGGTTTGCTCGCTGAGCTGTAGGTTTGATATCCAGGTGTTTCGTTACCTGGCACGGTAACATCATCAGTGGCGACCTCCAAGTGAAGCGAAGCTGTTGTCTCCTGCTTGCTATTTATATCTTTCTCCTGGATGGGGTTCCTGGGGTTTGTGGTGAACTACAGGAACCCCATCGAGGAGAAAGATATAAAGAGAAAGCAGGAGACAACAGCTTCGCTTCACTTGGAGGTCGCCACTGATGATGTTACCGTGCCAGGTAACGAAACATCTGGATATCAAACCTACAGCTCAACGAGCAAACCTACACCCTAAACCTCAACCTGAGCAACAAACCTTCATAAACCTTGCATTTAGCATGATATACTGGTTCGTAAGATTAGATCACATGTGATCAGGGAGAGCGAGTCAACTGGATACAAAATTGGCTTGAAAGTAGGAGACAGGGGGTGGTGGGAGAGGGTTGTTATTCAGACTGGAGGCCTGTGACCAGCGGGTGTGCTACAAGGATCAGGGCTGGGACCACTGATGTGCATCGTCTACATAAACGATTTGGTTGAGTATATTGGAGTCATTGTTAGTAATTTTGTGGATGATCAAATTAATAGTGTAGTGGGCAGTCAATACGGTTATCAAAGGGGATCTCGACCAACTGGGCCAGTGGACCAAGGAATGAAAGATGGAGTTTAATTCAGGTATTGAGTTCACACAGTTAATGGTACAGCCCTGGGTAGTGTTGTCGAACAGAGAGAGACGGAGAGGTGCAGTTTCATTGTTCTTTGGAAGTAGCATCACAGTTGGACAGGGTGGGGAAAGCGGCATTTGGTTCAATTGCTGTCATTGGCCAGCACTTTGATACATGAGTTGGAGATATTTGTAACATTGTCTTCAATATTTCCCTTGGACAGAGGAGGCTTATAAGGGGTGACCTTATAAAGGTTTATAAAACTAAACGGAGAGTAAGAATGGTGATTAGCCAAGTGTAAGTGAGTCCAAAACTAGAGGGTATTAACGTGAGGCGAGAGAACAAAGAATTAAAGAGGGAGCTGAGGTGCAACATCCACAGAGGATGGTGCATAGACGGAATGAACTGTCAGGGGCACATGGGAGAAACAAGAACAATTACAACATGGAAAAGAAATGTAGGCAGGCACATGGAGAGGGGAAGGTTTGAAGAGATATGGGCCAAACACAGGCAAATGCGACTCGTTCAGGTTTGGGGAAAATAGTCAGCATTGATGACTTGGACTGAAGGTTCTGTTTTCATGCAGCATGACCCTGCACCCTGTTAAAGAGGAGGAGAATACGGAGATAAGGCATGTTATAGACACTGAAGCAAGGTATAGTGATAGGGATGGTAGTCTGCAATGCGGTACATTTCAAATATGCGGAGGGCCTATATAGAAAGAAGGAGGTTACAGAGATAGGAACTGTTATAGGAGTTAAAAATTATTGAAGACACTGATCCACAAGACATACCTTTGGTACAGTGTTGGAGAAGGTACACAGAACAGAAAGATCTCAGGCAGCATTCCCACCCTCTCGTGGGAGGCCTGCTTTCCCCTTTGTTGTACTGATGCTCACTAAGAGAGCACAGGCCTGGATTGATAACTGTGAACTCTCTACGTTGTCTCAGTACAACGTAAGTTAAAGTAGACGTGGTGATTGAGCCAGAGTTGTGTCTGTACTGTGCTCCCCCTCCAGCACTGTATCAATGTCATGTCCTGTTAGCTGATGTTTGGATCCCTCACATTGCTGTCTGCTCTGTGCATTGTGAGTGATCTTACCTCACTGCAGGATTTATTGAAGGCTCTAGATCTCCCTGCACTTTGTCTCTTTGGCTGACCAACCATCTTCAATGTGGTGATGGATGGAACACCCAGCAGCTGAGAAGTCTATTGAATCTCCCTGAGTACCGACAGGAGACAGACAAATAGACAGAATGGAAAATTACACTGATGTAGTGAAGGTTACACATGTAGAATGGCACTGAGTCCCACAGAGTCCCTGTGCTGTTGCTTCTCTCTGGAGTGGAGAATTCTGTTAGCTCAGGATCTGAAGTAACTGCAAGAGTGAGAGACCCTGACAGAGGCAGAAATTAGACCCACACAGTAAGGGATACCACATGGAGAGATACTGAGTGATATCACCAGAGTGCAGGAAGGTGTCAGGATCAAACAATTGTGACAGAAGAAGATGTTTAGCTTCATGATGCACTGGTATCAGTGCTCAGGTATGAGCAACGTGCGAGCAGGTGAAGTGATGGCCAAGTGGTATTATTGCTAGAGCATGTATCCAAAACCTCAGCTAATATTCAGGGGAGACAGGTTTGAATCCCACCATCTGAAGTGGTGGAATTTGAAATCAATAAATTCAAATATTATAATTAACCATCCATACATATGTATGAAACCATTGCTGATGTACAAAAAACCCAAACACTTGTCCTTTCGAGAATGACATCTGCCCACCCTCACATAGTCTGCATGACATACCCACAGCAAAGTGTTTTCCAAATCCAAATAGAAAAAGGTGATGCATCAGAACAGCATGGGAATGTGGCTCAAGAGAAGCAGAAAGGAACAGGCTGGGCCAGAGTTTAACTAAAACTCTAAATTAACGAATTGGATTGTGATAGGAAATTGTGGAAAAGAGTACAGAAACTTGTTTTCCGCATAGACAAAGTATCTTCAATAAGGTAGCTGGATTTGTGACACAGCTGAAAGAGATTTAGATACCAGAGAGATGTGGTTACAGGGTAAACAAATTGTGGAACATAAATATTCAATGGTTCACAACCTTGTGGAAACTCAGGCAAAATGGACAACACTAACAATAATGGGTAACAAAGGCGTTAGATAGAAAGCGCGGGGGGTGGGGCTGGGGGTTCCTTAAAAATAAACGGGCAAACAATGGTCACAAAATATCCTTAGCAGATAATGTTAAGGATAAGCCACTAGATATTTAATAAGTACAGTTAGAGGAAGAGGATCCACAACTAAGCAGTGGGGCCTGTTAGAATCCAAAGGGACAATCAGTGCATGGAGCCAGAGGAAGCAGGTGAGGTCTACAATGAATACTTCCCATCTGTATTCACACAAGAGAAAGGCATTGTCGGGATTTCAGTTGGCATGGTGAGGTTCTGGAACATCTTATGATCAATGAGAAGGAGGCGTTAAATGTATTCACAGGCAAAAAGGTGGAGAAATTCCCAGTAACAATAAAATATATCCCAGGCTGTTATAGGAGGTAAGGGAGGAGATTGCTGGGGCCCTGGCGGATATATTTAAAACTTTGCTGGCCACAGGTGAAGTGCTGAATGACTGGAGGATGGCGAATGTGGTTCCTTTGTTCAAGAGCAGCAGTGATAGGCCAGGTAATTACAGAGCAGATAGTCTGACAGCAGGGGGAGGGAAAATATTGGAAACAATTGTGAGGGACACGATGAATCAACATTCAAAAGGACAGGAATACATTAGGGATTGTCTGTATGGATTTGGTAGAGGACTGTCCTCTGATATTGATGAGGCCAGTGCAGATGGTGTGGTAACATGGTGTTTATTAATGTCTTTGACAAGGTCTCACATGGAAGGCCGGTCCAAAAGGAAAGAGCCCATGGAATCCAAGGCAAGTTGGAAAATTGGATCCATAATTGGTGGAGCAGGTTTTTCACGACTGGAAAACTTTGCCCAACGGGTGTACCACAGGGTTCTGTACAGGAACCATTGCTGGTTATTATGTACATTAATATCTCAGATGTGAAAGCAGAAGGTATCATTGGTAGGTTTGCAGATGACATGAAAGGGGAGGGTGTTGTCCACAGTGAGGAGCATGGTCTCAGGCTGCAGTCTGATATTGATCAGATGATAAACTGAGCAGAGTAATGGCAGATGGAGTTTACTTCTGATCACTGTGAGGTAATGCACTGTGGGAAGTCTAATCAGCAAATGATATCCATCATGAATAGTAGGTCCTCCTGGTGTACTGAGGAATACAGGGACCTTGGTGGGCAAGTCCCTGGATGTCTGAAGGTGTCAGCACAGGTAGACAGGGTGGGGAAGATACCTGAACTGGGAACAGGAGGAGGACACATATCCTGGTGGGGAGAGTTGCTGGAGCTGCTCGAGAGGATTTAAAATCATCTGGCAGGGATGTGGGACTGCAAACAGTCGTAAGGCCAGAAAGAAGTTTGAGGCTGGTATAGATGTTCAAGAGAGCAATTTAAATAGACAAGGCAGGCAAGAACTTAGCAGGCAATGAGGGAAAATTGATTAAGTAAACTGCATTTATTTCAATGCAAGGGGCCGCACAGATAAGGCAGATGAACCCAGAGCATGGAAGGGAACATGGGACTGGGATACCATAGATATTACAGAAACACAGATAAGGGAGGGACAGGACTGGCAGCTCAATGTTCCACAGGACAGAGGCAACAGGAAGGATAGAACAGGAGGCAAAACAGGAGGAGAGCTGGTGGTTTTGACTGGGGGAAAACATCACAGCAGTACCGAGAGAGAATATTCATTCAGGATCGCCCAGTTAAATGATATTAGTAGAACCGAGAAATAAAAATTGGTCATCAGTTTGCTACGATTGTACTACAGCGATAGGCAATGGGAGATGAAGGAGCAAATATGTCAGGAGATCTCAGATATCTGTTAGAATGATAGCGTCGTAATGGTAGGGGATTTTAACCTTAAACCTCGACTGGGATTGCTACTGTGTTAAGCAGTTGGATGGAAGGAATTTGATAAGTGTTCCAGAAACTCCCAGTCATTATGTAAATGACCCAACTTGAAAATGGGGCTAAACCTGACCTCCACTTGGGAAACAAGGTTGGAAACGGGACTGAGCTGTTAGCGGGGACGCACTTTGGAAAGTCACCAGAATTGTATTAGTTTGAAAATAGCGATGGAAAAGGACAGGCCTGGTCCACAAGTTCAAGTTATACAATGGAGCAAGATAGTCATGAATTTTTAAAGTAGATTTGGGGAGGTTATTTGCAGGTAAAGGGAAGTCTGGCAAGTAGGAATATTTTAAATCCGAGATAAAAGGAGTGTTCAGCGCCAGCCTGTTCCTGTTAGTGTGCAACTCAATGCTGACTGAATTAGGAAACACTGGCTGAGATTCGAGGCTCCAGTCAAGAAGAAAGGGGGCACATGTCAGATATAATTGGCTGACTCAAGGGAATCCCTTCAGGAGCATCAGGGCTGTAGAAATACATTTAGGATGGAAATCAGGAATGTAAAAAGGGGACACGAGATCGCTTTGGCAGAGAAAGTTAAGGAGAATCCAAAGAGACTCTACAAGTGTCTTAAGAGCAAAAGAAGAGCTCGGGACAAACCCCGTCTCCTTAATGATCAATGAAGGCAACGATGTGTGAAACTACAAGATCCAAAACAAATATTTCACTTTGGAACTTACTGTGGATAAAGACTGGGGCGCTCAGGGAACTAAACAGTGTTTGTCCTGACTACTATTGGAATACTGTGTGCAATTCTGGTCTCAATGCTGTGGATGTTGTGGAACATGAAAGGGTTCAGATGACCAAGGATTTGCCAGGGTTGTAGGGTTTGCGCTGCACGGAAAAGCTGAATAAGCTGGAGCTGAATTCACTTGAACATGGGAGGCTAAGGAGTTACCTGATAAAGGTGTTTAAAATCATGATGGTCATCGATAGGGTGAATAGATAAGGTCTTTTCCCCAGGTTGGGGGGATTACAAACTGATAGGCCTTTACTTTAAAGTTCGAGGGGAAATTTTCAAAGGGACCTAAAGGACAACTGGTTCCTGCAGAGTGTATGGAATACGCTGCCAGAGGAAATAGTGGAGGCTGATAGAAATACATTTAAAAGGCATGTGGATGGGTATATGAATAGGAAGGGTTCAGAGGGATATTGGCAAAATTGTGGCAAATGTGACTAGAAACGTCATGCAGGAGTTGGTTTGAAGGATCTACTTCTGTTCTGTACATCTCTGTGACTCAATGTCCTAAATGTTTCCACATTATAGAAAAGGAGGTGCTGGAGGTTTTAATACACAAAGGTAGATAAATCCCCAGGACCTGATCAAATGTATATTAGGACATTGTGGGAAGCTGGTGAAGAAATTGTAGGGGCCCTAGCAGAGATGTTTGTACCATAGAGAGCTATGTGTGATAGGCTGTTAGACTGGAGGGTGGCATTGTAAACAGTGAAGAAGGTTTTCTAAGATTACAAAGGGATCCTGATGAAATGTGTGAATGGCTGAAAAATAGTAGATGGAGTTCAATCTGAATAAATGTGAGGTAAGGCATTTGGTACAACAAACACAGGCAGGACTTATACAATTAATGATTGGACCCTCGGTAGTGTGTTGTAGAACTTTGAAGCTTGCAACATGGAGAGACAGGATGGTCAAAAAAAAGGTGCCTGCCATACTTCCTTTCATTGCTCAGTCCTTTGGATATAGGAGTTGGGAAGTCACATTGAGATTATACAGGCCATTGCTGAGACCTCTTCTGGAATACTGTGTCCAGTTCTGGTCGCCCAGGCTATCGGAAGGATATTATTAAGCGGGAGAGGGTTCAGAGGAGATTTACTGGGACGTGGATGGGTATGGAAGGTTACAGTTATAAAGAAACCTGGAGAGATTGGTATTTTTTCATTGAGGAGAAAGTGAGGATTGCAGATGCTGGAGATCAGAGCTGAAAATGTGTTGCTGGAAAAGCGCAGCAGGTCATGTAGCACCCAAGGAACAGGAGAATCTATGTTTCGGGCATCAGCCTGAAGAAGAGCTAATGCCCGAAACGTCGATTCTCCTGTTCCTTGGATGCTGCCTGACCTACAGCACTTTTCCAGCAACACATTTTTTTCACTGAAACCTGAATGTTGACAGATGACCTCATAGAAGTTTATAAAGTCATGAGGGGGATAGATAGAGTTAATGGGAGTTGTCTTTTCCTATAGACAGGGGAGTTTCAAGACAAGGCACTACATTTTTAAGTTTAGAAGATTGACATAAAAAAATGATACGAGAGGCACTTTGTTACACAGAGGGTGGGTTGTGTGTGGAATGAACTTCCCAAGGAAGGGGTGAACATGGGAATAATTACAATGTTTAAAAGACATTTGGATTACTCCAGGAATAGGAAAGGTTTGAAGGGCTATGATCCAGGAACAGGCAGGTGGTCAGGCAGGAAATCAGTTTTAGAGTATGGTTAGCACTAACCAACAGTGCGGTATGACTGTCTGACTGTGATTATAATATTGTGTTATTAATTAAGGAAGGATGCAAGATAAAGCCAGGGGTGTACAGACTGGTGAGCCAGACATCAGGGTGGGTCAGTTGTTGAAGGTCATTCTGAGAGGTATGACTTACTTGCAATGGGAAAGATAAGGACTGATTACAGCCAGCCAGCATGGCTTTGTGCGTGAGAAAACATGTCTCACAAACTTGATTGGAGTTTGTTCAAGATGTGACCAAGAAGACGAAGGCAGAGTAACAGACGTCAAGGTGTTGCATGATATATTGGTAAGTAAGGGTAGATCACAAGGGATCAGGGAGAGCTCGCCAACTGGATACACAATGGGATGACAGTGGGAGACAGAGGGTGGTGGGAGAGGGTTGTTGTTCAAACTGGAGGCCTCTAACCAGCAGTCTGCTTTCAGGATTGGTGCACCATTTACATAAACAATCTGAGTGAAAATATAGCAGTCTCTGTTAGTATGTTTGCTGATACCAAGATTAGTGAAAGAGTGGGCAGGGAATATAGTTATCGAAGGGGATGTTAATCAACTGGGCTCGTGGGCCAAGGAATGAAAGATGGAATTTAATTCAGGTGCTGGATTTAATTAAGTCAAACCAGGGAGGACTAATACAGTTAATGGTCGGGCCCTGGACAGTGTTGTCAAACAGGGAGAGACCAAGGGGTGCAGTAACATGGTTAGTTGGAAGTGCCATCACAGGTGGACAGAGTGGTGGGGAAAGCAGCATTTGGCACACTTGTCTTCATTGGTCAGAGCATTGAGTACATGAGTTGGAGTTATTTGTAACATTGTCGTCAATATTTCTCCTCAGCAGAGGAGGCCATGGGGTGACTTTATAAAGGTTTATGAAACCATGTAGGGCCTAAGTAAGGTGAATTGCCAAGGGTAGGTGAGTCCAAAGCTAGAGGCATAAACGTGAGGTGACAGAGCAAGTATTTAAAGAGGGAGCTGAGGGGCAACATTATCCACAGAGGATGGTGCATAGATGGAATGAGCTGCCAGAGGAAATGGTAAAAACAAGTACAATTAAAACATGGAAAAGATACTTGGGCAGGTACATGGAGAGGAGAAGATTTCAAGGGACATGGACCAAACACAGGCAAATGTGACACATTCCATTTTGGAAACCTCAGCCGAAGAGCCATGCCGCACAGAAACAGACCCGATGTCTCCAGTTATCGGAGGAGGAGACTATCGAGACAAGGCATGTTGTAGAGACTGAAGCAAGTTACAGCGATACGGATGGTCATCTGGACTGGAGGTTTCAAATATGTGAAATAATTGGTGAGGGGGAGGAGATGACAGAGATAGGAACTGTTATAGGAGTTAGAATGATTGAAGACACTGGTCCACAAGACAATCCATAGAAACAGTGTTGGAGAGGGAATAGGGAACAGGAAGATCCCAGGAAGCATTAACACCATCTCGTGGGAGGCCTGCTTTCCCCTCTGTTGTCCTGATGCTCACCAAGACAGCACATGCCTGGATTGAAAATTGGGAACTCTTGATGCTGTCTCAGTACAAAACCAAACTTAAAGTAAAGGTGGTGACTGAGCCTGGTGTGGGTCTGGACTGTACTCACCCTCCAGTACTATATTTATGTCATGTCTTATTAGCTGATGTTTGGAGCCCTCTCCTTGCTCTCTGCTCTGTGCCCTGGAAAGATCTTACCTGGCGGCAGGATTTATTGAAGGGTACCAACCTCCCTGACCTTTATCTCTCTGGCAAACCAACCATCTTCCCAACCAGCAGTTGGCAAGTCTATTGAGTCATGAACTCCCTGAGTACCTGTAGAAGACAGAGAAATAGGCAGAATAGGAAATTAGACTGATGCTGTGAGGGTTACACATGTAGAATGGCATTGAGCCCCACAGAGATCTGGAAAATCCCAGTCTCCAATCCTGGCCTGTACTGCCTCATCTCTCTGGAGTAGAGAATTCTGTTGGCTCAGGATCTGGAGTAGCTGCAAAAGTGAGAGGCGCTGACAGAAGCAGCAATTAGACCCACACAGTGAGGGATACCACATGGAGAGATACTGAGTCATATCACCAGAGTGCAGGATCAAACAATTGTGCAGGAATAAAGGGTTTTGATTCATATTGCAGTGGAATGCGCAACCTGTGAGCAGGCGGAATGACGGCCTAATGGCATTATTGTGAGACAATTAATCCAGAAACTCAGCAAATGTTCTCTGGACACAGGTTTAAATCCCACCATTGCAAATGTTGGGATGTGAATGAAATGTTTCAAAAAAGATTAGATTTAAAACCCATAAGTGAGTATTAAATAATTGCTGATGTTAAGAAATATCCATCGAGTGCATTCCTGTCTTTAGTGAAATAATCTAAGATGGGACTGGGATATCACAGGTATTACAGAAACAACAGCTGAGGGAGGGACAGGACAGGCAGCTCAATGTTCCAGGGGACAGATGCTGCAGGAAGGACAGAAGGGGAGCTGAGAAAGGAGGAGAGCTGCTGGTTCTGATTGGGTGAAACATCACAGCAGGACTGAGAGAGGATATTCCTGCAGGATCGCCCAGTGAATCTGTGTTCGTGGAATTAATTGCTGGAAAAGCGCAGCAAGTCAGGCAGCATCCAAGGAACAGGAGAATCGACGTTTCGGGCATAAGCCCTTCTTCAGGAATCCTGAACCTTGGATGCTGCCTGACCTGCTGCACTTTTCCAGCAACAAATTTGCAGCTCTGTTCTCCAGCATCTGCAGTCCTTACATTCTCTTCGTGGAATTAATCAATAACAATGGGTCTTCTCTTTCCTCTGATTGTTCTACAGACCCCAGGAGCCCCGCCCTCCTGCACCTTGACCTTCTTAAGATGGCGGCCCTCAGGCCCGTGCTCCCTCTTCCCTCAAACAAATGGCGGCCGTGATCATGGGCCTCTTCCCTGATCAGAGACCGCCACCTCCTGACCCGGACCTGAAGGGTCTTTTTCGGGGTTTTTAACCTTTACTTGGGACTTGTGAATTTTCTCCACTCCTTTCTCCCAGCGAGGCTCCCACACACCGGCTCTGAGCGCCGCTCTTTGAAGCCGATCGCAGCCGCTGCCGGAGAAAGCAGCTCCATGTTTCTCTGTCCTGGTCAATGTGACACTGCGCATGCTCCACATAGAAAGCAAACGACGCGTGCGTCTGAAGTTATCAATGAGTTTACAGAGAATATTCATACCTGCACAGAATCATGGGGGAAATACTAGTCATTAATAATTGCTCTGTCGAGTTATAGTCATGGCGCTATCTAGCATGTAAATAGACTGGTCGCCTCAATTTAACCATACCGGCCAGGTATGTAAATTAACAATTGTTCTGGGATTTGAAAAGAGGTTTCTTACTCGAAATGTGCAAATATGTAGCACTATTTGTTAAAATTTCACATAGATTTTTGAGAGAGGTTTAATGCTCCACTATGTTAATGAGAATTATCAATCCTGCAAAACAGTTTGCTTTCTGACCAATTTTCAAGCGTTTACTCTGCGAGAATGCTTTGGCCCCGATCCTCACTCACTTTTGGTTGGAGGACCGGCCGCTGCTCGGTCATCAGTTCCGCCCCTTCCTCCCAATTGCAGACTTGATTCAGGCGTGACTCAGCAGGCTCAGCACAAGAAACAATAAGGGACAAGAAGTTAGAGTCGATGTCTTGTGATGCAGTGAAAATATCCCGAATCTTGGATCGAGAGGCTTGAGTTCAATTCACAGCTAGTGCAGGTGTGTTTAATAACTACTTTGAACAGGTTCATTAGGAAAAACAAGGGAAGTCAGGAACAGAGGAAAAAAATATAGAAAATAAATACAATGTGGTGGGGCTCTCAATGCTCAGAAGATTTCAGTCTTTACCAAGTGTTTCAGGGCCCCATTGGGTCCCAATACATACTGTTGCACTCCTCCTTGTGCACAGTCAGATACCACGATTGTGGGGCAAAGTGTTGTGGTGGGATATGGAGGTGCTTTTGTAGAATTTCCTCAGTTTTGGAGGGGAAAATAGGTGAGAAGGTGTAGGGTTTTGCATGGAGTTACCTCTTCCGCTCCTGTTGCAGCATCATATTATTGAACTGACTATACCTCGTACATTGTTGGCAGAGATCGCTGACATTTTGTAAGGCCACAATACAAGATCCATCACTCTGTTTAAGACAGCAGAAATCTCTTGTAGCACGATAGTCATAGAACAATACAGGGCAGAACAGGCCCTTCGGTCCTTGATGTTGCGCCGACCTATGAATCATTCTCAGCTCGTCCCCCTACACTATCCCAAAATCACCCATGTGCTTAAGTAAAGGATTGTTTAAATTTCCCTCATGTGGCTGAGTTAGCCACATTAGCAGGTAGTGCATTCCATACCCTAACCACTCTCTGAGTAAAGACCCTGCCTCTGACGTGTTTAAATCTATCACCCCTCAATTTGTAGTTGTACATACATGCTAGCGTCATCATCCTAGGAAAAAGACTTTCACTGTATACCCTATCTAATCCTCTGATCATCTTGTATGTCTCTATCAAATCCCCTCTTAGTCACTTCTTGCCAATGAGAACAGGTTCAAGTCGCTCAACCTTTCCTCATAAGACCTTCCATCCAGACCAGGCAACATCCTGGTAAATCTCCTCTGCACTTTTTCAAATGCTTTCACATCCTTCTCGTATTATGGGCACTAGAACTGCACACAATATTCCAAGTATGGCCGCACCAGCATTTTGTTTAGTTGCAGCATGATATTGCAGCTCCGGAACTCAATCCCTCTATGAATGAAACCTAACACACCGTATACTGCCTTAACAGTACTATCCACCTGGGTGGCAACTTTCAGGCATCTATGTTCATGGACTCCACCATCCCTCTGCACATCCACCCTACCAAGAATCTTTCCATTAACCCAGTACTCTGCCTTCCTGTTATTCTTCTCAACGGTATCACCTCACATTTAGCTGCATTTAACTCCATTTGTCACCTCTCAGCATAATTCTGCAGTTTATCCAAGTCCCCCTGCAATCTGTAACATTCTTCCATACTGTCCACTCCACGGAATTTAGTGTCGTTTGCAAGTTAACTGATCCAGCCACCCATGCCTGCATCTACGTCATTTATAAAAATAACAAACAGCAGTGGTGCCAAAACAGATCCTTGTGACACACCACTACTAACCTGAGTCCAGGCTGAATATTTTCCATCAGCCACCACTCGCTGCCTTCTTTCAGAAAGCCAGTTTCGAATCCAAACTGCTAAATTACTCTCCATTTCATGTCTCTGCATTTTCTCCAACAGCCTACCATGTGGAACCCTATCAAAGGCTTTACTGAAGACCATGTATATCATGTCAACTGCCCTACCCTCATCTACATGCTTGGTCACCTTCTCAAAAAACTCAGAGGTTTGTGAGACATGACCTGCCCTTGACGAAACCATGTTGACTATCTGAAATCAAATTGTTGTTTGCTCGTTGATTATAAATCTTTTCTCTTATAATCCTTTCCAAAACCTTTCCTACAACAGAAGTAAGGCTCACTGGTCTATAATTACCTGGATCATCTCCATTGCCCTTGGAATCAAGGGAACAACATTTGCAATCCTTCAGTCCTCTAGTACCAAACCTGTAGAGAAAGACGACTCAAATATCAAAGCCAAAGTCTCTGTTATCTCCTCCCTCGCTTCCCAGAGAATCCTCAGATAAATCCCATCCAGCCCAGGGGACTTGTCTACTTTCTGGAATTGATAACACCTGATCGTAACTAACCTCGATCCTTTCTAGTCTAATATGTTGTACCTCTTCTCCTTTACAATATTCTCCTTTTCCTGAGTGAAAACTGATGAGAAATGTTCATTTAGCACCTCACCGGTCTCCACAGGGTCCACACTGAACTTCCCACTTCTGTCTTTGACTGGCCATATTCCTACCCTACGCTTTTGTTTCTCACATACCTATAGAAAGCTTTAGGGTTCTCCTTTATTCTATTCACTAAAGACTGCTTGTGTCCTCTCTTTGCTCTTAACTCTCTCTTTAAATCCTTCCTATCTGATATGTAACTCTCCATTGCCTCATCTGTTCCATCTTGCCTCATCAACACATAAGCCTCGTTCTTCTTCTGAACAAGAGATGCAATTTCCACAGTAAACCATGGTTCCCTTACCTTATCACTTCATTCCTGCCTTATAGGGACATACCTGTCAAGGACATGTAATATCTGTTCATTAAACCAGCTCCAGATTTCAATAGTCTGCATCCCCTGCATTTTGCGACCCCATTCTATGCATCCTAATTCTTGCTGAATCGCATTATATTTGCCCCGTCCCATCGATAAGGAGGAGGTTAATTAGGTTGTTTCCGGAGTTGAGGGGTTTGGCTTAACAGTAGATTGGTAATATATTCATTGGAATTCAGAAGAATGGAAAAATATAAAATAATGAATGGAATGGATAAAATAGAAGTAGAGAGGATGTTGCCACTGGCAGGTGAAGCTAGCACAAGAGGGATCATCTCAAGATTAGAGGCAGCAAATTTAAGACTGAATTGAGAAGGAACTTCTTGACCTCTACAGAATTCATTGCCCAGGGAAGTAGTTGATGCTAGTTCAGTAAACATTTATAAAGCTAAGGTAGGTTTTTTAAAAAAGAAATAATTAATTAAGGGATACGGTGAGAACGTGAGTAAATGGTTCTGCATCCACGAAATGATCAGCCATGGTCACATTGAATGGCAGAGCAGGCTCAAAGGGCAGGACGGCCTTCTCCTGTTCCTAGTTCTTATGTTACGTTATGCATTCCTCCCTCACTCGACTTGGAAGTGCTGGTTCTGGATTAGTGGTGCTGGAAGAGCACAGTATTTCAGGCAGCATCTGAGGAGCAGTAAAATCGACGTTTCGGGCAAAAGCCCTCCATCAGGAATAAAGGCAGAGAGCCTGAAGTGTGGAGAGATAAGCGAGAAGAGGGTGGGGAGCAAGTAGCATAGAGTACAATAGGTGAGTGGGGAAGGGTATGAAGGTGATAGTTCAGGGAGGAGGGTGGAGTGGATAGGAGGAAAAGAAGATAGGCAGGTAGGACAAGTCAAGGGGACAGTGCTGAGCCGGAATTTTGGAACTAGGGTGAGGTGTGGGAAGGGGAAATGAGGAAACTGTTGAAGTCCACATTGTTGCCCTGGGGTTGAAATGTGGACTTCAACAGTTTCCTCATTTCCCCTTCCCACACCTCACCCTATTTACAAACTTCCAGCTCAGCAGTGTCCCCTTGACTTGTCCTACTTGCCTATCTTCTTTTCCACCTATCCACTCCACCCTCCCCCCGACCCATCACCTTCATCCCCTGCCCCACTCAACTATTGTACTCTATGCTACTTTCTCCCCACCCCCACCCTCCTCGAGCTTATCTCTCCACGCTTCAGGTTCTCTGCCTTTATTCCTAATGAAGGGCTTTTGCCTGAAACGTCGATTTTACTGCTCCTCGGATGCTGCCTGAACTGCTGTGCTCTTACATCACCACTAATCCAGAATCTAGTTTCCAGCATCTGCAGTCATTGTTTTTACCTTAGAGGTGCTGGTGTTGGATTATGATGGACAAAATTCAAATTCACAGAACACCATGTTATAGTCTAATGGGTTCATTTGAAAGTACGAGCTTTGCTGCTTCTTCATCAGGTGGTTGTGTGATTTTTAACTTTGTCCCTCACTCTTGTAACTGATAAACAGCAACAAAAGTCATGAAGCAGTGCGCATGCTCTAGCCAACAATCGGGCCCGGGTTGAGCAATTCATCAACTTCACCAACACATTCCACCCTGACCTTAAATTTACCTGGACCACCTCTGACACCTCCCTCCCCTTCCTGGACCTCTCCATCTCCATTAATGACTACCGACTTGACACTGACATTTTTTACAGACCCACCAACTCCCACAGCTACCTGGATTATACTTCTTCCCACCCTACCTCTTGCAAAAATGCCATCCCATATTCCTAATTCCTCCGCCTCCACCATATCTGATCCCAGGAGGACCGGTTCCACCACAGAACACACCAGATGGCCTCCTTCTTTAGAGACCGTAATTTCCCTTCCCACGTGATTAAAGATGCCCTCCAATGCATCTCATCCACATCCCGCACCTCCGCCCTCAGACCCCACCCCTCCAACCATAAAAATGACAGAATGCCCCTGGTGCTCACCTTCCATCCTACCAACCTTTGCATAAACCAAATCATCCACCGACATTTCCGCCACCTCCAAACACACCCCACCACCAGGGATATATTTCCCTCCCCACCTCTTTGGGCCTTCTGCAAAGACCGTTCCCTCCGTGACTACCTGGTCAGGTCCATACCCCCCCTACAACCCACCCTCCCATCCTGACACTTACCCCTGCCACCGCAGGAACTGTAAAACCTGCACCCACACCACCTCCCCTACTCTATCCAAGGCCCTAAAGGAGCCTTCCACATCCAAAGTTTTACTTGCACATCCACCAATATCATTTATTGTATCCGTTGCTCCCGATGTGGTCTCATCTACATTGGAGAGACTGGGCACCTCCTAGCAGAGCACTTTAGGGAATATCTCCGAGACACCCGCACCAATCAACCACACCGCGCCGTGGCCCAACTTTTCAACTCCCCCTACCACTCTGCTGAGGACATGGAGGTCCTGGGCCTCCTTCAACCCCGCTCCCTCACCATCAGACGCCTGGAGGAAGAACGCCTCATCTTCCGCCTCGGAACGCTTCAACCCCAGGGCATCAATGTGGACTTCAACAGTTTCCTCATTTCCCCTTCCCCCACCTCACTCTCGTTCCAAACTTCCAGCTCAGCAGTGTCCCCATGACTTGTCCTACCTGCCTATATCCTGTTCCACCTATCCACTCCACCCTCTCCTCCCTGACCGATCACCTTCATCCCCTCCTCTACTCACCCATTGTGCTCTATGCTACTTTCTCCCCACCCTCCTCTAGCTTATCTCTCCACGCTTCAGGCTCACTGCCTTTATTCGGGCTTTTGCCCGAAACGTCGATTTTGAAGCACCTTGGATGCTGCCTGAACTGCTGTGCTCTTCCAGCACCACTAATCCAGAATCTGATTTCCAGCATCTGCAGTCATCGTTTATACCCCGGGTTAATGATGTCAGTGGTGGACCAATGGAAAGGCAGGGGTAGAGCTGGAGGACCTGGTGGGGCAGATGGTCCTCAGGTCAATCAGTGAATGAGGGGCGGGACTTGACTATACCACGTGATCATCCTCGCGGTCGGCGCGGATGTTGGGGATGGATGTGCGGAGAGCTGTCGGTAAGGAAAGAAATAAACAGCCGTTAGTGGGAGGAAAATGGTGTTGGTATGGTCTGAGAGGTTTTACAATCATTTGGTACACATCGGAAAATACAAATTTGAAACTTTCAGTCTCATGTTTGAAGTAAACGGGAAAATGCCTCGTTGAGTAATCGGCCCGAGTGAGCGCCGCCATCTTTATTCGGGGCAATGATTCACTGGACACGTGCGCGGCCGCCAGCTTTGTAGGGGGCAAAGATCAGAGGGATGTATGTGCAGCCTTCCCTGGTAAAAAGAGTCATAGGGCAGGATTTACACACAGCACATTCAAACCCAGAGAAATTGACTTTTTTCTGGATTTGTTTCGTAATTCATTTAAATGATTTGTATATGAATAGAGGCCGTTTAGTTAGTAAGTTTGCAGGTGACACCAAAATTGGAGGTATTGTGGACAATGAAGAAGGTTATCTCAGAGTACAGTGGGATATTGATCAGATGAGGAGTGGCAAAAAGGATTTAATGAAGGTAGATTAGATTAGGATATCTGGTTGGCATAGGTTGGACCGAAGAAGTCTGTTTCTGTGCTAGACATCTTTGACTGTGGGATCATAAAAGTGAACTCTGCCCTGGTTCATCTCTGGGTTCTCTGATGTCCACTTGTTCATTATCGAGCTTCCTCAATCTCTCATGGGTATATTTTTGCTCTGTATAGTATTTTACAATTACTTTCACAGCTGTTTTGAAAATGAATTGAAAAATGTAGAGTTGGAAAAACACAGCAGGCCAGGCAGCATCCGAGGAGCAGGAGTATCAATGTTTCGGGCATAAGCCCTTCTTCAGGAATGTAAATGAATTGTCCACTGCTGCCCGGCTCCTGACCGTATGATGTTCCATTATCAGGTTACTTTTTTCCACAATATCTTTGACAGTCAAGAATTCTTTTTTCCAATAAGCGAGTGGATTTTCCTTCCATTTCTGACAGTCAAATTCTGCACCATTTTCATTCCCTGTAATTCATGTTGTACTCCCTGAAACATCAACTGTGTATTTCTCCTTCCACAGAAACCAGCGATCAATGCCAAAGCCTTGTTGCCTGTGGAGAGGGTGATGTTTGACTTCCTTGTACTGCTGCAGTTTGTATGGTGAAGGTGCTCCCACAACGTGGTTGGGTAAGAGACGTTACAGATTATTCACTCAGCGATATTGAAGAGTAGAAGATATCTGTACAAATCATCATGGTTTTAATTTCACAAAAATATTATTGAGTAGTTTTGACATAAGGTTACAGATGGAGAATATTGTGTCCAGTGACCAAAACCATTGCCAAATAAGCAGTTTTTCAAGAATGCCTTGAAGTAAGAAAGTAGATCTTAGAGAGTTAGAGTGGGGATTCCAGACCATGTTCCCTTGGAGTCTATAGAAATATTCACACAGGAGAACTCAAAAATAAACACATCATTGAGAGTCTGGACTAAAATGAGTTATTGAGATATGTAAAGGTGTGTGGTGCAGGGAGATAGGAATGATTACAGCCAGGAATTAATTCAAAGGAGCGAAAATAACTTGTTGTTGCTTATAAATGGGAGTCTTTTGATTGATCAGCAAGTTTTGGTACAAGTGAGCACTTCGGCAGTAGAGTTTTCAATATTCTTGAGATTATCGGGAGGGTGAATGTGATGCTGGCCAGGAGTGGGTTTAGATAATGAAATCTAGAGTCAACAAAAGGAATGAATGAGAGTTTCAGCAAATGAGCTGAGACTGTGGTGAGGTCAGGTGATATGACTGAAGTCGAAATAGTGGTCTTGGAGGGGGGCTGACCTGTCATCCTCACCTCATTCAGCTGTTTGTCAGTTTGTGAATCAAGTCTGTAACAAGCTCAGGAACTGAGTGGCCCTGGCAGAACCCAAACTGGGCATCGCTGAGCAGGTTATTGCTGAGCAGCTGCGTGACAGCACTGTTGATGACACCTTCCATCACCTCACTGCTGAGCGAGTGTGGACTGATGGAGGGCAATTGGCTGAGTTGGATCTGCCCTGTGTTTTTGTGTTGGAACATCCCAGAGCAATGTTCCACAAAGTCGGTAAGTGCCAGTACTGGAACAGTACTTGCCTTGGTGGGCAGCAGGTTCTGGAGCACAGCCAACAGTATTATTGCCAGAATATTGGCAGGGCCCATACCTTTACACTGCTTATCCATTTCTTGATCTGATTGGAAATGAGTTTTCAACCAAGTCGATTCATATCTGTGATGGCAGGGACCAATGGAGAAGGCTCATCCACTTGGCACTGCTGGCTGAAAATCGCTGCTAATGCTGTCCTCTTATCTGTTGCATGAATGTGTGAGACCCCTCCATCAGTAAGGGTGGATATATCTGTGATGGTTCCTCCAGTGAGTTGTTTAATTGTCCATCACTATTCTTGACTTGGTGTGGCAAAACTGCAGAACTCCAATCTAATCTGTTGGTTATGGGATCACTTAGTTCTATTTGGTGTTGCTTGTGCTGTTTGGCTTGCAGGTTTGGTAGCTGCACCAGGTTGGCACCTAATTTTTAGGTATGCCTTGTACTGTTCCTGACATGCCCTCCTGCATTCACCATTGAACCAGGGTTGATTCCCCTGGCTTGATGTAAATGGTTAAGTGGGGGATATCAGGCCATGAGATTTCAGATTGGGCTGGAGTACAGTTCTGCTGCTGTTGTTGGCCCACAGTGAGGCGGAGGTTGCAGGGTCAAGAGGGCTGATTGTGTGGTTGTATTTTCCAGTGCATTGGTAGATGTAATGTGGTCCATCCAGTTTCATTCCTTTGTTGAGACTGTGCAGTGATTAATACAATGAGTGACTTGATGGGCCACTGTCGGGTTTCTTTCCCTCAAGGACATTGTCGATAGCAGAAAAACATCCCCAATGGTTCCATGGCAAACAGTAGATTCTTCATTCCAGTTATTTTTTTCTTGAATTCAGAGCTACCCTCTACCGATTTGGGATTCAAACCTGAACTTCAGTTGCATATTTTAATATTCTTGATAAATGATAAATACGACAGGTTTGTTCACTTATTTTCATAATCACTATCACAGGTTTTGTTTATTGTTTTGGACATAAAAACACTGTCCATTATCCTGTCTCCTCCATCCTCCCCTCCAACAACAAGAGTGAGGAGCACATGGAGTTTCTCTGTCAATAACATTGAGACAATCCGATCAGCTGCCTCTGCTTCTTTCCTCCCTCTCCACTAGCCCACCGAGCCAAACTGCCTCACAAGAGTGCTCCTCATTTTAGTCCTAAACTTGCATTTCCTCGAGTCCCTTGTCAAGCCTTATTAGAGGTCCTCTTGACCATTTACCCTCGTGTAGCTAAATCATGGACATTCCAAATCTGTCTCATCCTCCTGCTTGTCACCGCCCTCCCTCCCTCCACCACGGTCACCCCCCCCCCCCCAACTTGCAATTCACAGATATTGTTCCATGATCTGTCTGTCTGTTTTTTCTGGTTATGTCCTTCTCTCCCATTCTGCTAAAACCTAATATTTGACCTCACCATCGTTGGAAAATCCTGCTCCGTCTCCACTCTCTGTTTCCTTTCTGAATTCCTTGTATTTGGTGTCCCTCCAGGGTCTATCCTTGGTCCCTCCTGTTTCTCACCTCCACACTGCCAGGAGGTAACATCGCCCAAAAGCACCGTGTTAGGTTTCACATGTACACTGACGATGCCCAGCTCTCCCTCCCCATCATCCCTCTCCATTACTCCACGATTACTCAGTTATCAAACTGCTTACCTCGCTTTGATTAGCTGCAATTCACTCCAATGACACACTGTCATTGTTAAACCCATTGCCTTCAGTCCCTGTGGTCGGCCACAGGGCGGTGGGGTTGGTTGGTGCATGTGTCCCAGAAATGTTCCCTGAAATATTCCACAATTTGGCGTCCCGAGAGCAAGGGACACACTAGGTGAGGTGTTTGGGTGGGCAGGGAAATGTCTGCTGGATGTGGGAGGATCCAGTGGTGCCTTGGATGGAGTTAAAGGGAGGGTTTGGGCAAAGATTTTCCATCTCTTGCAGTGGCAAGCAAAGGTGCCTGGAGTGAAGAGTGGGTTGGTGGGGAGTGTGGATCTAAAGTGGAAGTCACAGAAGGTATGGTCTCTGTGGAATGCTGAAAGGGGTGGGGAGGGAAATATATATCGGGAGGTTGGATCTGATGGTGGAAACAGCAGAGGATGATGCGTTGTATCTGGGTGGAAGGTGAGGATGGGGGGATTCCATCTTAGTTGAATTTGACGGGGTGGAGTTCAAGGGCAGTGGTGTGGGAAGTGGAGGAGATACACTGGAGGGAATTGTTGACCACATGTGAGGGGAAATTCCAGTCTTTTATATAGGAAGCCATTTGGTATGTTCTGAAGTGTTCTTCCGGCTTGCATCAAGCTTCACTGGAACACTGCAGTAAGCATGAGACAGAGATGTTGGACAGGGAACACTCTTGTGTGTTAAAGAACAGGCAACTGGAAGCTCAAGGTATTTTTTGCAGGCGCAATGTAGCTACCATTTCCACCACTGCCACTGAAATGCTAGAAGGTTCCTGTCTCCTCCATTAACAACTTTCCAACTTCCCACTCCCTTATCTTTCCAAATGTTCCTGTGTCTCTTTGGGCTCTGTCCCCACCTATTATTTACTCTTTAACTCCTATCTCCTGTAGTCCAAAGATCTGTAGGTTCGGTGAATTGGCCCAGCTAAGGTTCCTGTAGGGTTCAGGGATGTGCATTAGTTCGGGGGAAATGGAGAGTAATAGAATAGGAGAATGGGTCTGGGTGGGATAAACTTCGGAGGGTGGGTGTGGAATTGTTGGGCCAAAGGGCCTGTTTCCTGAAGGGATTCTAATTTTCCCAGCTGTCATCGGTTCTGAGGAAGGGTCACTGGACCCGCGGTAACCCATGGTGTGTGTAGGAGGCGGAAAGGGGAGAGTGGCAGCAGAAACCGGATGAAATGTATCAGTGTAGACCGGGAGGGTTTAGTTACACTCTGGGCAGGTCGTTAGTCTGAATTAGAAACTCTTGGTCCCACATTTGCAGCAAAGGGGAAGATGGCAGTGGGAGGTCCTGGGTTATGGCCACCATCTTTATTTGGGGCAAAGTACAGTAAGGAGCATGTACTTGTCCTCTTCCTGGGTGGAGGCGGGGTGATTTGAAGAGGAGCATTTACACGTCAAACACATACCAAGAGAAGTGTTTACCTTCACTTTTCATCTTGCACTGACTGTGAGCTTTGTTTTGTGAATTCATTTTATAGAATATTAATTGAGAATAATTGAGACTGGGATCTCAAAAAACATGTTTCTACAGTCAGTGGAGTCATCAGGATCTGAATATCATTGGCATTTAACTGTGGAACGAGAAAGGTTTGTCTGTTCTGTCTGTGGGAACATATCTTCAATATTTTTGTCAAGCCAAAAGCAGAAAGATGTTCAAGTTCATGATTGGATCCCCCTTGGGGTATGTGTTCAATTCTTGGCCCTGCAGCTGTGGAAGGAGGTATTGACCTGAGAGAGAGCACAGATTTATCCAAATTACACCTCGTCTTTTTGCAGGAACTGTCAGATTTAGTCTCAATCATCCACTTTATAATGTTAAACTGTAAACTCCCTACTTTCAATTCTCTGCAAATTTCTCATTGAAATTCCTTGTGGACTCAAATTCCAGCACCATTTCAGGTGGAATGTTCCAGATTCTGACAACTGTCTGTTCATTCAGAAACTGCTGAAGTCCATTTTGACTGGGGTTACAAAGGGCTGAATTGAAAGATGATTTGCTGTTCCTGAGCTCCCATTGAGATGCATTGGAACAGTACAGGAGGCTGAGGGAAGTGTAGGTGTGAGCAGACAATGAAAATGCCCGGGCTACACTGTGAGTGCTGCTTGGCTCAATGAGAATGTTTTGGAGTTGTGTGTAAATTGTGAGGTGAGACAGGGAGAAGGTGAAACTGAAACTCCGTTTTAATTCAGGCCTTTCAGAAATTCACAGTCCCAATGGGAATAGCCAATTTTTCAGTGATACCTGTGGAGTATTTAAGTTTTTAAAGTATGACATATCAGCTTAAGTAAAGATATTTTTTGTTATTATAATGGACATGTTTGAAGTGAAGGAAGGTTACTCACTCATTTAAATTCTCTTAATGGGAGTAACTAGATGAATGTAACGAGACCTTGTGACAGGAGCCCTCAGACCCGTGGTGTGCTCCTCTTGCACAATGTGGGAAATAAGGGCCGCTTCCAGTGTCCCTGACGGCTATTTGTGCAGCAAGGGTTCCCATCTGCAGCTACTGGGAAACTGCTTTTCAAAGCTGGAGCTGAGTGTGGACTCACTGTGGAGCATCTGCAATACTGAGAATGTTATGGACAGCACGTTTAGTGAGTTAGTCACACTGCATGTGAGGGTTACACAGGCAGAAAGGGAATGGGTGAACATCAGATCTAGTAAAAGGCTCAGGAAGTGAGTACAGGAGTCCCCCGTTGTTATCCCCTTCTCATACAGATACTGTATACCACTTGGGATTCTGTAAGGGCGGGAATGGGTGGGGTGGCTTCTCGGGAAATCAGCATCAGCCAGGTTCATGACACCACAGAGAGCTCTGCTGATCAGAACAAGAGGAATGAGAGTGGCAGGGCTATAGTGACAGGGGATTCAATAATCAGGGGTACAGCCAGGCACTGCTGTGCCCACAGACATGAATACAGGATGGTGTGTAATCTCCCTGGTGCCAAGATCCATGATATCATGGAGTGGCTGCAGGACATTCTGGAGCTGGAGGGTAAACAGGCCGTGGTGGTGCAACACACAGATACCAACGACATCGCTAAACAGAGGGATGACGGCCTGAAAGCTGGATATAGGGAGAGCAGAGATACATTGAAATGTAGCTCCTGAAATGTAATAATGTCAGACTTACTCCCAGTGCCATGTGCTAATGAGAGCAGGAATGAGAAGGTAGATCAGCTGGATGTGTGGCTGGGGTAATGGTGTACCACAGAAGGGTTTTGATTCTTCAGGCACTGGGACTGTTTCAGGGTGAGAACCTGTACCAGCCTGATCGGTTACCCAGGGCAGAGCTGAGACAAATCTGGTGGGGGCTTTTGCCAGTTCTGTTGGTGAGTTTGTAACTAGTCTGGCAGGGGGATGGGAACGAAAGTGTAGGCTTAAATGGGTCAGATTCAGGACAGGGAATGGGAGGTAGAATATTAGTGATGTAGTTAGTGGCTCAGAAAGCCAAAGGAAAGGAGGATTAAACAAAGATTGAGTCCCTCTTCAGCCATCAGTCCTGACATCCCAGGAAGGTGAGTCAACAAAATATGGAGCTGTTTACATGTCTATGAATCTGTGCTTCAGCAAAATGGGGGAAATCTGCAATACAAACAAAAAGCGCTGGAGATCCTCGGCAGGTCGGGCAGCACTGGAAATGGTGACAGATGCAGGAAACATTGCAGCCTTGTAGAAGTGTTTAGATGATCACACCAAGCAGTACAATATCGGTTACACACTGAGTGCCAGAACGTTGGACTAGCATAAATAGGTGCTTGATGACCAGCATGAATACGATGGGGCTGGAAAGTTGACGTTTTGGGTCAGGGTTATTTATCAAGACTGACAAAGGGTCCCGACTCAAAACATCAAACTTCCTGCTCCTCTGATGCTGCCTGACCTGCTGCACCTCCCCAGGTCCACATTGTACAGACTCTGACTTCCAGCATCTGCAGTCCTTAACTATCTTCACATCCCAGGACTCATCTGGTGATCCTCCTTTACACTCTCTCAATAACCAGGAGAGCCTTCCTTGGAAAAGGGGAACAAAGGTGGATACAGTACTCCAGGTGTGGTCTCACCAAGGCCCTTCCAGAAAGAGTTCCCTGCCCCCATCTTATCCATAATGGTCATCAAGCACACGTGCCTGGTGTGATCATCTCAACACTTCTTCAAGGCTGCAATGTGTCCTGCATCTGTCACCATTTCAGATGCTGCCAGACCTGCTGAGGATCTCCAGCACTTTGTTTTCTCTGCTGTCGAGTGTTGAAAGGGGGGATTTGCAGTTGAGAAATTCAAATTGAACTTCATGTTACATGATCCGTGCCGATCTGAATATCATTGGCCTTTTCATCTGGAAGGAAATGTTTGCATTCTGTTCATGGGCGAATATTTCAAATGTCCGTGTGACGAAAAAAGTACTGAGACAGTGAAGTCCATGTTAGCGTGGGGACTTGGTTTTTGAATGTCTAAAAAAATCATGGCACATTTCCCTGGAACAGTCAAGCCACAGATTGGTTTTGTATGAGGACAATTAGCCATGAAACCAGAAAGACCAAAGGATTCCTGCATCATGGAAAAAGCTATGAAAATGGGATTGTTGTAATGGAGTGAATTATCGATCATTGATTGTAATCCATTGGTGTTGTCACATCGGTTCCAGCGCCGTAGGGAAACACAGGAAATGTGATGAATGCAGTGTCAGTTTAAGTTATTCAACTGGAAAGGTGAAGAAGAAATTTACAAGGATGATGCCAGGTCTCAGGGGTCTGAGTTACAGGGAGAGGTTGGACAGGCGAGGACTTTTTTGTTTAGAGCATAGGTAACTGTGGGGGAATATTTTATAGAAGTGTATAAGACCATGAGAGGCATGGGTAAGGTGAATGCCTTGGTCTTTTTCGCAGGGTCTCAAGGATTGGAGGGCATCCGGTTAAAGTTAGAGGAGAAAGAATACATGGGAAACTGAGGGGCAAGTGTTCTACACAAAGGTGGTATGTATATGGAATGAGCTGCCAGTGGAAGTGGTTGATGTGGGTATATTAACAACAAGTGAAAGACATTTGGAAAAATACAAGGATAGGAAAGTTTCAGATGCAGATGGGCCAAGTGCAGGGATATGGGGTTAGCGTGGATGGACATTCTGATTGGTATGGGCCAGTTTGGGCCTGTCTCTGCTGTAGGATTCTATAACTCTAAGTGCATTTGCTATTTCTCCCCCTACCTCTGTTGGTATCCTGGGATGTATTCCATCAGGGCAATGAGACTTGTCTACCTTTAGCTCCATTAGCTTGCCCAGCTCTAACTCTTTCGTGATAATGATTGTTTCTAGATCCTCACCTTCCTCAGTCTCCTTATCAATTACTGGCATGTTCTTCGTATCCTCCACTGTGAAGACTGACTGCTGTGTCCTCATATTCCTGAACCCTGTTGGATAGGAATAACCAGGCACAGAACTCAGAGAGATCTTCTTTGAGTCTTTATTGATGAGACACGGCAGTTACCTGGATAGTGTACATGCAAAACACCTCCAGGCAGCATCAGGTAACTCCCCGCCTGTCCGATGTGCCACTCCCATTCTTAAACCTTTGTGGTTTGGGATCCTTGAATAGAGACTGTCTCTCAGTATTATCTCCATGGCAACGGCAGTTAGAAAGTCTAGTTCAGTTCAGCACTTTGTGGCTAAAACACACACCCTTCCCCACACCCCTGTGGCTCCCTCAAGTATCTGACAGGCACTTCAGTTTCAGTGGGGGATCTATCAGGATTCTGATGTGGAGGAGCCGGTGGTGGGGTGGACAAAGTTTAAAAACCACACATCACCAGGTTATAGTCCAACAGGATTATTTGGAAGTACAAGCTTTTGGAGTGTGCTGTGATTTTTAACTTGATCAGGATTATCTCTATGGTAACTGTTAAATGCTTCAACAATTACAGAGGCCATATGTTCACCAAACAATAAGTTTCCCTCTAGCAGTGTAAACTGCTATTCTGTCCCTGGGGATAGCTACTCATCACTTTTTATCCCCAATTTCATCATGCTTTCTGTAGATCTTTGAAGTTTTTCCAATCTCCGAATTTATCCTTGGTCTTTGACAGTTTGTATGCCTTCTACTTCAATTTGACAGTCTCCCTTATTTCCTTAGACATGGCAGATTACCTCTTTTCCTACAGTCCTTCCTTTTCACTGATATATACTTTTGCTGAGAAATTTGAAAAATTACTTTGATATTCCTCCACTGTCTGTCAACTGTCCCACAGTAAAGTCTTTGCTTCCATTCTGCATTCGCCAACTCCTGCCTCATCATATTGTAGTCTCCTTTGTTTAAGCACAGTATCTTGGGATTGGATTTAATCTTCCCGCTTTCCATCTGTGTTCTAAATTCTATCAGATTAATGACAAGTCTTTTATCAGATTACGAGGGGAGGCAATGTTTCCTGGGTGTTTTGGTTTCATTGTCAGTGACCTTGGCTTTGTAATAAAGTACAGGACAGATATTCACAACAGAGTATTCTGGACGCTGTGAGTGTACTACACAGTCTAAAACCATAAATCACTGTCACCCCTCAGTTTAAAATTGCAAAATAATTATCTCCTAGACGCTTCCTCACTACCTAAATTTGGAACACTAATCCACCTGACTATCCTGCTGTTTCTGAAAATCTCCTTTGGTGAAGGTGGTGAGTTTTGGATTCATCTTTCTGGTTATTACCGTAAGAAGATAAGCACTGGGCACAGGAGAGGCAATGCAGCCCTTCGCACCAACTCCACCATTTAATACGGTGATGATTGAGCTCACCTCGGTCACAGCTGGATTTTCCCGCCTGCTCTCTCTCACGCTTCAACTCATTGCAAATTAAAAATCTGTATCTCTTCATTAAATTTGCTCATTGTCTTGGCATCCACCGCATTTTGAATAGGAAATTCCACAGATTCACAACACATTGAGATAGGTACATTCTTCTTCATGAGAATAGAATAGAGTCCCTATAGTGCAGAAACAGGGTATTCATCCATCGATTCCACACCAACCCTATGATGAGCATCCCATTCAGACCCACCCATTCCCTGTAACCCTGCATTTCCCGTGGCTAATTGCCTAACCAGCACATGCATGGACCCTGTTAGCAGTTTGGCATGACCAATCCACCTAACCTGCACGTCTTTGGACTGTGGGAGGAAACTGGAGCACCGAACAAAACCATGCAGACGTGGGGAGAATGTGTAAACTCCACACAGTTGCCTAACGCTGGAATCAAACCCGGGTCGCTGACGCTATGAGGCAGCAGTGTTAGCCACTGAGCCACCTCTGCTTAAAATCTGCTGCCCATTACTAACCTCCCCACCCCGCAATTGGCTGAATGTATTTTCCTTACGTCAGAAGTCCGGGTGTCTAAGCGGATGTCTCAGTAAATCCCAGTGGCAGCCCACATGTCCTGTGTGTCTGAATGGATATCCTATACACAACACCCTCCAGCCCACACTTTCTCTCACTTTCCAGGGACAGGTCTCCAGAGGCTTCATGGGGACTACAACTCCCACAGTCCCTGAGGCAGGGACCACACGTGTGTGAGGAAACCCACCACTGTACATGTACAGAATGTGGGCGGGTTTTGGAGCATGTTCTTTGGGGTAACTCGCGGAAAGCATTTCACACTGTCATTGGCAGGAGAAGGGACGCATCTGCCTATAGTATTGATCAGTTTTGGGGGGATCAAAGTGTCACTACGCCTAGATGGGACCAAGTTCCATTCGCAACTTGTCATAACACTGGGAATTGACCAATGGGAAACAAGGAAGAATCTGACCCATTCTCCCAGTCTGAAGGTTCCTCTTCTGTCCAGGATCTGCCACCTCCCTTTCTGTTTCCTTTTGTTTCAGTCTGCTGTTACATTATTGACTTGCAGCAACTGAAGGGAAAAGAAGTGAACCCAGAAAGGGTGCAGTGTCTAACCAGGGACGAAAAGTGGTGGCATGGATCTGTTTATCAGTAACACCATGAGAATGTAGAGGGTGTACATTAGGGGGTAGCAGAGTCAGAATGATGGGAGAGAGTAAGAGGGCTGGAGGGTTACAGCTTTAGGGGAAGAAAGGGGAGAAAGATATTCCAGAGAAACTAGAATTGTCTGTTCTGAATTTCTTATCTGTACATATTCCTTTTATACAGGGTGCGAGATAGTGAAGATTTGCAGACTGAAATCTCAAAATCACGTGCAGATCGTGATTAAGTTACACAACATTTGATGAACCAAAGATGGAGAATCACTGGGCCAAAATCCTGCAACACTCTCTCTCCCAGCGTTGTCGGTCTCTCTGCGCCAAATGGACTGTGAATGGTACAAGACAGCAGCTCACTACCATCTTCTGAAGGGTAACGAGAGATGGGGAATAAATGCTGGCTGAGCCAGTGATGCCCATATCCTCGAAACCGTTTCTATCACTAGTTCCAGAAACCCAGTTGATGTTACTGCAGGATGATGAGGGACGCTGAGTGCATCCTCCAGGAGGCAGCACCATCACATTTCCCCTGCCTACACCTACACAGTAACGCAACAACGTCACTGGAACAAAAGGCAGTGAAGCTGAAGGAGGACTTAGATATAGTTCTTCAAGGTAAAGTCATGAAAGGGGATTGGAACACAGCAGGAACAGGAGACTGAGCTGGATGGTCAGCTGTTTCCCATTGAATGGTGGAGCAGGATTGAAAGGCTGAATGGTCTCCTCCTGCTGCTATCTCCCAGGTATGTATATAGTCATGGAGCCCGGGTAGGAAGAAGGGGGCAGGGATTTTTCAGGAGATTGCATTTCCACAACAGTTTTCAGTGAGGGATGGTTTGATGGATTTTATTTAACATTTATCTTTAACACAAGGTTTGTAAATGTTGGTTTTAAAATGTTGTAAGAGCTTTTTGCACCGCAAGTAAAATTAAAGAAAATAAATTGAACTGTTTGAATATAACAGTTTTAAAGCTTTCAACCTCTGTAAAGCAAATTCCTGTCCCAGACACCATCACTTTCCAGCTACTCAAACTCCAGGGAAATATTCCCTCCTTGTCTGAACCTTTGGTTTGATTTAACTGCTTTTCAGTTTTCGTTCTGTGAGCTGTGAAGTGTTCTTTTTCCCCTTTTCTCCGACCCAGAAATATTATCACAGCAAACTTCCCACCATCAAAATCATCATTATGCCATTTTGCTTTTGGTTAACATATAATCACCAGCAGTGCGAAAGTGAGGACTGCAGATGGTGGAAACCAGAGCCTAGATTAGAGGCGTGCTGGAAAAGGGCTTTTGCCAAAACATTCATTTTCCAGCTCCTCGGATCCTGCTTAACCTGCTGTGCTTTTCCAGCACCACTCTAATCTACCCATATCATCACCAGCAGTAAACCATTCGTGTGACTAATAGAATATTTCCAAACAAAGCCCATTACGGGCCAAGCAAACCATTACAAGTGACAGAGTGAGAAGGGACCAAATCTAAGTAGAGTTGTGGGGAGGGGGCAGCGGTGGAGATAAAGCACTATATCGCCTGCGGTGCCCACCTCTATCTAAAGGCATAGACAGCATTGATCCACACCACATGCTCCTTCTCTCAGGCACCCTGCTCTGTTGCATTTATCCTCAGTCAGTGAATAAAATCCCTACAGTGTGGGAGGAGAGCATTGGCCCATCAAACGCCACCGACCATCCGAAGAACATCACGCCCAGAGCACTCTATCACTGTAACACTGCATTTCCCATGGCTGATCCACCTAGTCTGCACAATCCTGGATCCTGTGGACATTTTAGCATGACTGATCCACCTGACCTGCACATCTTTGGACTATGGGAGGAAACCAGAGCATCTGGAGGGGACCCACACTATCATGGGGAGAAAGAGGGAACTCCACACAGGCCGTTGGACAAGGCTGGACTCCAACCTTGTACCTGATGCTGTGAAGCAGCCGTGCTACAGTCACAATTTAAATCAAAACAGATGATCCCTGCTCATTGTCACATTGCTGTTTGTGGAGACTTACTGCCCAGAGAGACATCCTGAGGTTTAGAAAGTGGCAACGTAAGTTCAGTCACCTCCAGCCCAGTTACTGTGGTTAACAACAACATCAATACTCCAGCAGTGTCATCAAGTACAAGGTCCACTCCTGACTCTGATGGACAGTAACATCAGAATCAGAGTCCTGCAGTCCACATGGAGCAGGGGGGATGACCACTTCCCTGTGAGCACTCACTGGGCTCTCAATAGTGTTGAAGACGCAGCAAATCCCTTGTCACACAGAGGGGTGAACAGCTCCTACCCAGAGTGAACCCACTGGGGTCTCGGGGGATGGGATGAATCACTGAATCCCTTCTCCCACACTGACCATCGGAATGGCCTCTCCCCCTGTTTGGGCTCACTGGGGACTCCACAGGTGCTGCATTTGAGTGTATCTCCTCCCACATTGGGAACAAGTGAATGACCTTTCCCCAGAGTGAGCTCGCTGGTGTTTAAGCAGGTCAGAGGACTGAGTGAATGCTTTCCCACACACTGAGCAGGTGAATGGCCTCTCCCCGGTGGGAATGCACCAATGTCTCCTCAGGTGAGAGGTTTTAATTGTTAGCACTGCTGCCTCACAGCGCCAGAGAACCGGGTTCAATTCCCGCCTCAGGCGACTGACTGTGTGGAGTTTGCACGTTCTCCCCGTGTCTGCGTGGGTTTCCTCCGGGTGCTCCGGTTTCCTCCCACACTCCAAAGATGTGCAGGCCAGGTGAATTGGCCATGCTAAATTGCCCTTGGTGTTAGGTAAGGGGTAGATATAGATGTAGGGGTATGGGTGGGTTACGCTTCGGCGGGGCGGTGTGGACTTGTTGGGCCGAAGGGCCTGTTTCCACACTGTAAGTAATCTAATCTAATCTAATCTTTCTCACAGATGGAGCAGGTGAAGGATCTAAACCAACTGTGCCATCTCTGGTGCCTCAGCAGATTGTAAGATCGAGTAAATCCCTTCCCATACGTGGGGCAGGTGAACGGCCTCCACAGTGTGACTGTGTTGGTGAGTGTTCCACTGGAAGGGTTAAGTGAATTCCTGATTCTGATTGAGCCCGTCCTCCTGTTTCTCTCAGTTATTATTGACAATCTCACACCAGAACCTGTTCCAGAGTGTGTTCCAGAAGATGCAGAATGGTCAGCTGCAGCTGGTCACCTGACCGGTCACTGGTCCTGAAAGGTTCACTCTCCACAAATGCTGCCTGATCTGCTGAATTTTTCCAGCGATTTCTGTTTTTTTTTCTGATTTCCCAGCATTTGCAGATGTTTAGTTTTCCAATACTCTTCTTGTCTGTTACAGAGGAGTTTATTGATGAAATTAGAGGGTTTTGAAAATTGTCCGTTAGCTCACACATCAGCTATGATCATCATGAACGGCAGAGCAAAGTCAAGGGGCTGAATGGCCTCCTCCTGTTCCAATGAAAGTTATATCGTCAGCTTGTGGCAACATTTCCCCTCACTGCTCACTTCACCTCCATGTCGAACACATTGTTACTGACTCAACAAACCTCCTGTGTTTGAAATTAACTTGCTAATGGTCAGTGACTCCCTCTCCTGCCACCCGGGTTTAACTCTCATCATGGAATGCTGTCTCGTATTACTGCAGGAATGCCCACAAGGCCTAATCCTGGAGTCTGTATCCCCTGGGATCCACAATCACCGTTTATTTCCTTCTTCCTATTTCATTCGGGTTATTGAACTCTCGGTTTCAATCGAATCTCCTGTCATGCTCTTCAACGTGTCCATGTGGGTGGACGAGAGGCAGCTGGGATATAATGAAGGGAAGTGGGGATTAGGCGGAAGTACGAGGAGCGTTGACAGCAAAGACAGTTCTCATTGTAACGGCAGAGGTTCTCCATGACCCAGTGAGTGGTGAGGCACCTGAGTTTGTGGGCGGAGACAGATTCAATCAGGGATTTGGTAAGACACTCAGACATTGACCTGTCCATCTGATTGTTAACTCAGACAGATAGAAAGAAATATGCACATTTAGACAGCACCTTTGATGATCTGGGGCAATGAGACACGCTTCCAAACCAATGATTTCAACCACAAATCTCTGAAAACACAGACACAAAGCTTTCTACTTGTAACAGCTTGTCTCTGAGCCTCCGCTTTCCTTGAGAAAAGCGCTTTGAGCTGGTCAGCCTTTCCTGGTGAGTATAACCGCTATGGTCCTGTAAGATCCGTGACAGAACCTTTATTTTCCTCTTCCTTGTGAGTGATGAAAGTAGCAGAAACAGTTCCTGACCTGTGAGGGGTTTTGGTTGGAGTATTTACATTTACAAATCCATTCCCACCCTATCATACAGTGTGAAATTGATGTAAAACTGAAGGAAATGAGTGAGTGAGCACCCACAGAATCATAAAGGAAGCATATGTATCTGAGTTGAATGACCTGGCATGAGGAAAACATGACAACAATCACAACTAGTTAGAATCACAGAATCCCGTGGGTGCAGAAAGACTCTATTCGTCCCATCGAGTCTCCAGTGACCTGCTTACACACGCTACCACAATAACCACACATTAACCATGGCTAGCCCAACCCACCTAAATTGCACACTGCGACCATGTTAGCATGCCTAATCCAGTAACGTTATACATCTGTGGGAGGGTCACAAATTACATCCAAATGCTAGGAATTGTGGATGAAGGCTCACAAATACTTGACTCTGACACAAATGCTCTGTTTTTCAAAATAAAATCTGGGGGACACTGCAACCGGAAAAAATTCTGATTATCTCAGGAGGAAGAGAATTCAAAACTCACGCCATTCACCCAGGGGGTGCAGTGAAAGTTACAGATGTCTGGGAACCATCAGAAATGTAACAGGTTGTGAGCAAGGTGGGGGTGAGACAAGGATATAAAGACAGTCTGTCACATGGGGGAAGGCAGGAGAGATTAAATGGCAGAAATGGTCGTCCCTCAAGGCCACGGGGAATGGAGTTCGAGCTGGGAAAGAAACAAGAAACAAGGTGTCCAGCTGCCAGAGTAACATGTTAAAAACAGATTATAAAACCATAGAGGGCACAGTTCAGTCTGAAATCGTTGCTCGCAATGGTGAGTACAAAAAGCTGTAAAGCCTGGGGAGTTCTATTACAGCCAACACATACCCAAGATTGGCCAAGTGTGCTGTAAATATCTGATATTTCTTTTTTCTGACATTTGTAGTTCAAGAATGATGGCGCTAGTAACTTTTCAATTTGTACTGGAGTTTAATATTCTGGAGAAATGTCAAATAAATCACATTGATCATATTCTGCAGATCTTAGTCCATTACCCTGCATGTTCCAGCATTTCAGTTACATCCATGTCCTGCCGGTGGGACAGGACACACAGGGATGGTGACGATGGTGTCTAGGGCATTGTAAGCTATGATTCTGTGCGTATGACTGTGTCAGCTTGTTGCTTGACTAGACTGCATTCCAAATCACCCAATAAGATGTTAGCAGGTTGAGACACTACAGTTGGAGCTCCTCTGCTCGCCAGTTCCTTTCCTTTCTGCTTTTTCAGAATTTCTTACTCTCTCACTCTCCCCTTTGCAGACACTGACACCAGTGTCTCAACCTTGAATCATGACAATTTTAAAAAAAATGTATCTACAAGAAAACCAATGGAGGAAAATATACTATTCTTGCATCAACTGCATTTTTAAACAAAAACAATCCTGCTCAATAGACACTGTCTCATTTTTTTCCTTCAATTCAATCAATCAATATTTTGTCCCTCAGTTTACCGATCTTCATAAATATCCAATCAATTTCAGAGGAACATGCTGATAAAGTATTGAACCAATTTATCTGTTTAGGTTTTAGCATTAGTTATCAAGTCATTACCATTGCAATAATTGCATAATAATTGGCCTGGGTAACAAGTGTACAGAGGTTCACGACTTAATTTATTGACTTTTTGAAAAATGGTGCAATATATCCTTTTTTCCGGATTCTAACAGTAACTGTTAATGCATTTGAATGACAATAATTATAGTATGCTTTAGTTTAGTCTTGCTAACAACTACATTGAAGTTTATATTTGAATTTAATCCAATCTTCCCTAGTACCTATACAGTCATATAAAAATCCATTTTATTTCCAATCAACACACCTACAAAAGAATCCATTATTTCTGATGCAATGCGCACTGTCAAAAATATGACTTTAGCTCATTTGAATGATCTGTGTAATTCCAGCTTTATAAATTTAGAAAATCCTAATTACTTTTCCCTGCAATAATTCCGTTCATTTCTGCAGATAGCACAGTCAAATAACAAGATGAAATTTATCATTATTCTTAAGTATGGTAATAGAATTTCGAAAATCTATGTGTTGTTAATATAAAATAATTGTTAATTTCAATCCATAGAATATAGAACAGTACAGCACAGTACAGGCCCTTTGGCCACGATATTGTTCCGACATTTTATCCAACTCTAAGATCAAACTAACCAACATGCCCTTCATTTACTATCATCCATGTGCCTATCCAAGAGTCGCTTAGATGTCCCTGATGGATCTGAATCGACGACCACCACTGGCAGTGCATTCCACACACTCACCACTATCTATAAAGAAACTATCTCTGACATCTCCGCACAACTTCCCCCATTCATCTTAAAATTATGCCACTTTGTAGGGAAAAGTCTTTCATTATCCACTCTATTTATGCCTCTCATCAACTTACCCAAAGCTATCAAGTAAACTATCATCCTCTTTCATTGCAATGACCAAAGCCCCAGCTCTGTCAACCTTTATTCATAAGACATGCCTTCCAGTCCAGACAACATTTTGATAAATCTCATCTGCACTTTTTCTAAAGCTTCCACATCCTATGTCTTATGAGGTGATCAGAACAGAACACAATATTCCAAGTATAGTCTCATCAGGGATCCATAGAGCTGCAGCATAACCTCGTGGCTCTTAAACTCAACCTCCCCATTAATGAAAGCCAACACGCTATGCACTGTCTTAATAGCCCTATCACCTTAGATGTCAGCTATGAGGGATGTATGGACATGCACCCCACGATCCCTCTGTTTCTTCACATTGTCAAGAATCCTGTATTTAATCTGAAAAATGTGCATTCAAATTTGAAATTCCAAAATGAATAATTTCACATTTTCCGAGGTTGAACTCCACCTGCCACTTCTCAGCCCACCTCTGCATCCTGTCAATGTCCTCGAGCAACCTAAAAGCCCTCCACACTATCCACAACTCCACTAACCCTCGTGTCATTGGCAAACTTCCTAACCCATCCTTCCACTTCCTCATCCAAGTCATTTGTAAAAATCACAAAAAGCAGAGGTCCCACAACTGATCCCTTCAGAACACCATTGGTCACCGTGCTCCAAGCTGAAAACTAACCATTTAATCTCACCCTGTCCTCTATGGGTCAACCAATTTATTATCTAACCAGGCAGGTTTCCCTATATCCCATGTCTCATTACTTTCTGAATGAGCCTACAATGGAGAACCTTATCAAACATCTTGCTAAAATCCTTATACACCACATCCACTATTCTGTCCTCACCAATGTGTTTGCCACAGCCTCAAATAATTCAATGAGGCTTGTGAGGCATAATCTGCCGCTCACAAAGCCATGTTGACCATCTCTAATTAATCTATGCTTTTCCAAATAATCATAAATCCTGTCTCTCAGAATTCTCTCCAAGAATTTGCCCACAACTGATGTAAGACTGACTCATCGATGATTCCCAGGATCATCTCAATTGCCTTTCTTCAATAAGGGAATAACTTTTGCCAACCTTCAATCATCTCGTATGACTCGAGTGGACAGTGAGGATGCAAAGATCATTGCCAAAACACAGTAATCACTTGCCTCCCTTCCCATAACAACATAGGTTATATCCTTTCTGGCCCAGGGCACTTATCTATCCCCATGATTTTTAAATATTTTCAGCACATTCTCTGTCTGAACATCGACCTGTTCCACCATATCAACCTGTTTCACGTTGTCCTCACAAGGAACAAGGTCCCACTCACTTGTGAATACTGAAGCAAAGTATTAAGTAAAGACCTCCCCTACCTGCTCAGACTCCTGGCACAAGTTTGCTTCACTATAAGGGGTATAAATGTGGAATTATGTCTCAGCACTGAATTAATGTAAAGATATTGCTGTGTACAATCACTCGACTACTTTGAATATTGAACGGTATTTTAACTGAGAAAACACAGTTAAATTGATTTGGTTATGTTTCACTTCATGCTAACATTTATTGTATTTCGAACCACAATAAGAGTTTCCTTTTTACATATATGAAACTTACTTAAAATTCATCGCACGTTTATGTGAAGAAAATAGAATTAGCATCTGTTTGTTCCTTCCTTTATCAATGACTGTTCATTTTGAAATTGTGGAAGTTGTACGTTGTTGACAGGAAGGGAACTTGTCTTCGGCTGAATTTTCATTTTGAATGACTGATGCATTTTTAAAATTAAAGTACAATGATCATGCAGTTTTGTCAATTTGTCTTTCAAAGAATTGTCACGAGATTCTCTTTATTTAAGACTATCATTCATTTATTCTATTGTTAGTGTAAAATATTGTTTAATTTCCAGTCCATTGCACACAGAAACTACCTAATTAATTCCCATTCAAATTACTAGAATAAACAGCTGATTAGTTTTCATTTTGAGTAACCATATTAAACATAATATTGTAGTCCTGCCGTCCTGAGTGGGAACATTACGAAAGGAGCCTGTGGAGCTGTGGCAGTGTCTCTATTACTAGACCTGAGGGAAGGTTTCAAATCACACCTTCAACACAAATATATCAACAGCTATCTGAATGGTGATTAGAGAGTACCTGAGCACAGATTGAACTGCTTTTCAATCCAACATTAGATCTGCTTTTATCTATTATATCAATAATCACAAAATCTGATACTTATTTGTGTCAGGTTACCAAGAAATATGTGTTGGAAAATTCGCTTTAGCCACTTTGCTTTTACAAAAGACTTACGTCTGTCCCTGTTTTCTCTGACTGGAAGAAATCTGAAGAGGATTTTCACTTTTACGAAGAAAGGCGGAGGTGTTTCCCATATAAATTAATGCTTCTTCGACGAACGCCTTTTCAGTTTATGTAAGGTTTCATAATAACGCTTTACTTTCGGACAGTGGGGAGACCTGTATCTAATTCTGTCGCTTATAAATTCCTGGAGAATATTTGAAAATGTTGCAGAATTAAAGATTAAAATGTCTAAGTAATGAGATTGATCTTTTATTGCTGCAAAGGGGCAAGTCCAAAAAAATTGAAACACATTAAACATTATTCTGTCGTTGTATAAATTGAAAATAAAGTTGATATCTTCTTCAGTAAACTAACAAATGCTACCACGTATTACTTGTCAGTCAGCTGATTACCTACTTTGTTACTAAATGTTGTGATTCATCTATATATTACTCTGTCCTTTGATCAAAGTGAATTTGTAATTGTTGTTCAGTTTATGAATTGTCAGAAATTTGTTTTTATTTTTCCATTCACCTGTTCATTTTGACCGTAAGATTGAAATGCTTTGGAAATATTGGAGTTTGTTCATTTAAAAATAAGGTTTGCACATCTCACTTCTTGTATTATGATTCAAGTATGTTTTCTGGTGGAATTCTAGGAAATATCAAACATTTGTTGGCTTCAAATAAGGTCTTTAACACCCAGTTATCAATCTGTTGTTAATGTTTCAGCTGTTACATTGACATTGATTAGGTACTCATTCAGAGAGATCAACTGACAATTATAAACTTGCAGGATTATTGAATTGAGAAAAAGATACAGACGTGGAAACATTTTTTAGAAGGAATTGCTTTTTCATTCAAATGTGTAGGCTGTTCAAGAATTCTATATTGCCTTCCATTGGTTTTCTTGTCGAGAACGTAAATTTATAATTCATGTGAATTTTAATGTGTTCTGTATTTTGAAATTTGTATCAGATTTAGGAAGAAAAAGAGGAGCAATCAACATCAAACATTCCGTGAATAGAAAGCACAGTCAATTAAATTGACAGAGGTAACTTTTAGTATTGTCTCTGAATATTTAGTCAAATATTTCTTATGGCAAGAGCGTTGTACCGGTAAAGCACAGCAGGTCAGGCAGCATTCAAGGAGAAGCAGAATCGATGTTTTGGGCATAAGCCCTTCATCAGGAATCTTTTCGATACTCCTGCTCTTTGAATGTGCCTGCACTTTTGCAACACCACAGCTTTCCTCACTTTCTCCAAATATGCTTAATGAACATGAACTGAAAATGTTAGCATCAGCAGCTGAACAATACCAAATAAACACATTTTTTGCAATATTTATAGTGAAAACTTGTTTGAGAACATTCATCAGATCGAACAACATCACTTGCCGTAAGAACACTTGGCCCTTCATAATAAAGAATAACCATGCTTTGAACAACCAGTATGGTGTATAACGACTGAACTGAAATACCAGAGGACAAGGATTGCATTTATTGAAGGGAATGATAACCTGATCCTTACTGTGATAGTGGTGATTGATCTTAGAAACAGTAAAATTTTACTGTGATTATTCCACTGAACAGTAATTAGATGGTCATGAAGATCTTTGTGCGGCTTTATGTGCAGTGTTTTGTTTGAACATTGATTTCAGTAACATTGAGATATTTTACATATTGACAATTGACAGTTAAAGGTAAGTTTTTAATGCAACAGTTAAAAAAAAGGTCAGTTTTGTTTCGCGAAACACAATTCTAAGTTTATACAATCCCTACTGTGTGGAAACAGACCATTTGGCCCAACAAGTCGACACTGACGTTCCAAAGAATAATCCACTCAGCACCATTCTGCTCTCAGATAACTGGACACTTACCCCTGACTAATGCATATAACCTACACATCCCTGAACAGAACGTGCAGCTCAGCATGGTCAATTTACCTAACCTGCATATCTTTGGATTGTGGGAGAAAACCAGAAGGTGGCCCTGTGTATTGTTCCAAGACCATTATACCAAGTACTATCCCCAAAGGACTTAAGATGTATCTCTGAGCTGCGGTACTGTCTCTGATTATCTACATCCCACAATTTACTAAACTGCATGCATCAGCGTCTATTTCTTGCGGATTATCAGATGCAGGGACGGTTAATAATACATATGAAATTATATTTGACAAAATCCCAATACGAAGAGAGCTAGCATCATAACTCTAAGATCCCCAGCATTCTAAAAATTCTGCTGAAGTACAATAAAACTTAATGCACAATCCTACAGAAATAATCCTGCGCCTGCGTCGCCACTGTATAATCAGTTACTCTAAATCTCTTCAGCCTGAGTTTCAGCGGGTCTTCCGTTGATTCGGCTGTCCAGACTTCTTCCTCAACTGGAGATTTCACTGGCCCTTTGATCCGAGTGTAGTGAGTCCAGCCTTTCTCCGCTGTCCTTATTGTCGTTTCGGTAATCAAAGGATCCTGATATGGCCCTTCCCAGTCCGGCTGCAATTTATATCCGGTCCATGATTTTACGAAGACCCAATCTCCCAGCCGGATGGGATGAACGGTGAATTCAAGGGGTGGAGTCTGTGCCAATAAACTCTGTTTCCTGAGGAAATTCCCAACCCTTTCATTATCTCCTGTAACACTTTAGAGGTAAAATGAGTTCCTTGGTCGAAATCTATATGGTTCACTAGCCCATATCGGGGAATTATGTGCTCCAATATTGTTTTACACACCACACCCGCAGTGGCAGTAGCCTCAACCCAACCAGATAGATGATCTACTATGACCAGTATATATTTTAGTCTTCCTGCTCTGGGTAGTTCAGTATAATCTTCTTATATACTCTGGAAGAGTCTCAATCCCGGGTCTCTTCCTCCCGAGGTCTGTTTTCTCACGACTTTATTTTTTACCTTTCTGCATATGATACATCCCTCACATATGTGTTTAGCAATTGTATATATTCCTTTACATCCATATTCCCTAAGAACTAAAAGATACGTTGCTTGTACTGCCCAATGGCTGACTTGATGTAGGACAGCCATAATTTCTCGCATCATCATTTTGTTTAACATTTCCCTTCCATCAGGTAACATCCAATGCCCATTGCTGTTTTTTTAAGCCCCAAAAACTGTCAATTCTTTTTCAATTCTTTCAGTAAATATAAGAGCTTCCGGGGATCAGGAACAGGAGATATTAGGGAATGAATTAGCACTCCTTGTGTGTCCAGGCCTGCTGCCTTATCCACTTTATCGCCTAATCTTTTCCCCCTAACTTCTGGTTCATTTCCTTTCTGATGACCATTTACATGCACTACCGCTATTTCTCAGGGAAGTAATAGGGATTCCAAGACCCGTTTAATCAACTCCTCGTGTGCAAATTCCTTCCCCCGGCTATTGATCAGTCCTCTTTCCTGCCGGATCTTTCCGAAAGTGCCAACACCAAATACTTATTTAGAGTCTCTGTATGCTGCTCCCTCTTTATTTTCTAAAGCCCTAAGGACACTTTCCAATGCATAGAGTTCGCAGGACTGAGCTGACCACCCATTTGGCAACCTTCCTGCCTCTACCACACCACCTTCCATCCCGTCTACAAGTACATACCCATTACGTCTTTTCCCTTCAGTCACCCGGGATGATCTGTCTATAAACAGTTAGGCTCCTGCATGAAGCGGAACATTTCTCAGGTCCATGAAGACCTTAGTTTGGTATTCTATAATGCCAAGGCAGTCGTGCCTTGGATTCTAAGGATATTCTCCTTCCCCTTTCCAAAGAAAGGCAGCAGGATTTAAAGAATTATGCGTGACCAACACTAGATCATCCTTTCCTACTAATATTGCCTCATATTTCAGAGCCCGCGAATCTGTCAACCATCACCGAGCTTTTTGGTTTAGGATCATTCTCACTTGGTGTGGAGTGCTTACTAGTGTAAGCACCCAAGTGTAAGCTTCCTGCTTTCCCCCACCAACAGTGCAGTGGCAGCCACGGCCTGCACATACTCAGGCCTGCCCTGGGATACTGGATCCAATAGCTTTGAAAGATATGCTACTGGCTGTTTCATTACTCCCCACCTCTGGGTTAATACTCCCAAAGCCGCACTCTTCATATATGGTAGCAAAGAGATGGAAAGGTTTATCTAGAGAAGGTAAGGCTGACCCGGGGGCATGGATCAGATCTCTTTTAAAATCTTAAATAGTTCTTTTTCCTCTTCTTCCCAACTCAGACTCAGCGTGTTATAAATAGCTCCATAATACTCCCCCTTTGTTTTTATCTTTATCTTTAATCAGTTAGACTGGAAACGTCAGCTCTTTTCTCTCCTTGCAGATGGTGCCAGACCTGCAGAGATTTTCCAGCATTTTCTCTTTTGGTTTCAGATTCCAGCATCCGCAGTAATTTGCTTTTATTAATGGCTCTATGATATTGCTGGTGATATGATAATTCCAGTGTCGATGCATGAGAGGTGAGCAAGCGAACGAATTGCCTCTGGAAGTCGTGTGACGAGTATCAACAGAGATCCAGGAAAATAACACGAACGAATCTTTGATTGAATTGAAGCGTGAACTCTGGTTCTCCTCCGAGACGGTGCCAGGTCTGCCTAATACGGCACATATTTCATGTTTTGCATTTGTTGGTGAAAACAACTGAGACTGGTTGTTTTGCTGCAGTCATCACGAGTACGGCGATCAAGTCATGCGTTTAACCCGGTCAAACGTTTTACTGCGCAGATGGCGCTTCCGGCTTTATGGAGCACGTTGTTTGGAAACGCAGCAACCACACAAGCGCTGCATGTGGTCAGTGTGGGGATCGAACCCACGACGTTGGCGTTATTAGCACCACGCTCTAACCAGCTGAGCTAACCGACCAACGCAGGCGCCCCAGCGAAAGCAAATGCCTATATTGCCGGTGCTCACAACCACGGCTGCTCTGCATTTTCTGCTTCTCGTCGATCGCACGATAGTCTGAAGAATTTCCTTTCGTTGCAAAGCTTTTCAACAAAAAAAAACATTTACTTTTCCGAACGCGCATACTCGAGTTAACCATTTGCTCTGATATCTAAAATTGAGCACAATGTCCGGACGCATGCAATTTCAATCGCAACGCCACCAGCTCAGCTGCAGCTTCTCACGTTGACAAATTTCGTCTGGAGAGCCGTACCTTCAACGATCGCTCACTGTTCTTCTGGATACTCACAGACCTTTGGAGTCAGGGTTACGTGCTGCTGATTAACCGCTACGAAGCTTATGCCAAATGCATTTGAATTGTAATCTATCAGTGGGGTTCTTTCTGCTCCCGAACGACGCAGTTGCTTTGGTGTCAGCAACAGCTCAGAAGTCAATTGCACGTTTTGCTCAATGACTCATGTTGCTTATGAAATCTTCGTTTGACAGCATATTTAGCAAGTTGTCAGTCCTTCCTGCAGAGTTTGTCAGCGACAGGTCAGCTGCTAAAATGATTGCTTCAGACAGCATGCTACATCATCCTACATTTGAAAATGGAAAAGGTGCAAACGTTTACAGGCTGAACACTCGCTCACTATTTCGCCTGGCGCGTCAGAGGCTGGGAGCTGATCTTACGGAGGTTTTTCAATCATGAGGGGAATGAATCGGGTAAATAGACAAGTTCCTTTCGCTCAGGTGGGGCAGTTCAGAACTAGAGGGTATAAATCTGGTGTGTGAGGGTGAGAATTCGAAAGGCAGTGAGGGGCAACGGCTGCGCGCAGAGGGTGGTGCGTTTCTGGAATAAGTTACCAGACGAGCTGGTGATGGATGGTATAATTCCAATACTGTTAAGGAGTCTGGGCGTGTACTTGAATAGGAAAGGTTTAGAGAGAAATAGGTCAATTGCATGCAATCGCGGCTGGATCAGTTGAGGATATCTGTTCGGAATGGACGAGTGCGACCGAAGACTGTGTTTTCAGTGCTGTCCATATCTAATGGCTCTATGATAGTGCAGGTGAAATGATAAAAAAAGATAAATTAAAAAAAGAAGTAAAATTGTCTGAAGTTGTTGAATTCAAACAACTTCAGGTAATTTTATTTCAATTATTTTATTTAACTTTTTTAGTTGTGTTTTTTTTTCACTGTTCTGTACCTCTTATTTCTTGACTGTCTCTCTTTCTCTCGCTCCCCACTCTCTCAATACCTTTTTCCTCTCCTCTTCCCGCTTTGCTACCCTTCTCCCCTGTTTTGCATTTTGTCTCTGCTTCACCCATCCCTCACATATTTTGTCACATAGCGCTGGCTTCAGCCTGGGTCATTCACGCCTCTTAATCTCCCTTTAATCTCTCCATGCACTGTCATTATCACCTTTGCATCTGGAGCCTTGACTCACCTTCTCTCAGCGTGGTATAAATAGCTCCATAACAACTCCCCCTTTGTTTTTATCTTTATCTTTAATCAGTTAGACTGGAAACGTCAGCTCTTTTCTCTCCTTGCAGATGGTGCCAGACCTGCAGAGATTTTCCAGCATTTGCTCTGATTTGCTCCTTTCGTTGCAAAGCTTTTCAACAAAAAAAAACATTTACTTTTCCGAACGCGCATACTCGAGTTAACCATTTGCTCTGATATCTCAAATTAAGCACAATGTCCGGACGCATGCAATTTCAATCGCAACGCCACCAGCTCAGCTGCAGCTTCTCACGTTGACAAATTTCGTCTGGAGAGCCGTACCTTCAACGATCGCTCATTGTTCTTCTGGATACTCACAGACCTTTGGAGTCAGGGTTACGTGCTGCTGATTAACTGCTACGAACCTTATGCCAAATGCATTTGAGTTGTAATCTATCAGTGGGGTTCTTTCTGCTCCCGAACGACGCAGTTGCTTTGGTGTCAGCAACAGCTCAGAAGTCAATTGCACGTTTTGCTCAATGACTCATGTTGCTTATGAAATCTTCGTTTGACAGCATATTTAGCAAGTTGTCAGTCCTTCCTGCAGAGTTTGTCAGCGACAGGTCAGCTGCTAAAATGATTGCTTCAGACAGCATGCTACATCATCCTACATTTGAAAATGGAAAAGGTGCAAACGTTTACAGGCTGAACACTCGCTCACTATTTCGCCTGGCGCGTCAGAGGCTGGGAGCTGATCTTACGGAGGTTTTTCAATCATGAGGGGAATGAATCGGGTAAATAGACAAGTTCCTTGCGCTCAGGTGGGGCAGTTCAGAACTAGAGGGTATAAATCTGGTGTGGGAGGGTGAGAATTCGAAAGGCAGTGAGGGGCAACGGCTGCACGCAGAGGGTGGTGCGTTTCTGGAATAAAGTTACCAGACGAGCTGGTGATGGATGGTATAATTCCAATACTGTTAAGGAATCTGGGCGTTTACTTGAATAGGAAAGGTTTAGAGAGAAATGGGTCAAGTGCATGCAATCGCGGCTGGATCAGTTGAGGATATCTGTTCGGAATGGACGAGTGCGACCGAAGACTGTGTTTTCAGTGCTGTCCATATCTAATGGCTCTATGGTAGTGCAGGTGAAATGATAAAAAAGATTTAAAAAAAGAAGCAAAATTGTCTGAAATTGTTGAATTCAAACAACTTCAGGTAACTTTATTTCAATTATTTTATTTAACGTTTTTAGTTGTGTTTTTTTTCACTATTCAGTACCTCTTATTTCTTGACTGTCTCTCTTTCTCTCGCTCCCCACTCTCTCAATACCTTTTTCCTCTCCTCTTCCGGCTTTGCTACCCTTCTCCCCTGTTTTGCATTTTGTCTCTGCTTCACCCATCCCTCACATATTTTGTCACATAGCGCTGGCTTCAGCCTGGGTCATTCACGCCTCTTAATCTTCCTTTAATCTCTCCATGCACTGTCATTATCACCTTTGCATCTGGAGCCTTGACTCACCTTCTCTCAGCGTGGTATAAATAGCTCCATAATACTCCCCCTTTGTTTTTATCTTTATCTTTAATCAGTTAGACTGGAAACGTCAGCTCTTTTCTCTCCTTGCAGATGGTGCCAGACCTGCAGAGATTTTCCAGCATTTGCTCTGATTTGCTCCTTTCGTTGCAATGCTTTTCAACAAAAAAAAACATTTACTTTTCCGAACGCGCATACTCGAGTTAACCATTTGCTCTGATATCTCAAATTAAGCACAATGTCCGGACGCATGCAATTTCAATCGCAACGCCACCAGCTCAGCTGCAGGTTCTCACGTTGACAAATTTCGTCTGGAGGGCCGTACCTTCAACGATCACTCACCATTCTTCTGGATACTCACAGACCTTTGGAGTCAGGGTTACGTGCTGCTGATTAACTGCTACGAAGCTTATGCCAAATGCATTGGAATTGTAATCTATCAGTGGGGTTCTTTCTGCTCCCGAACGACGCAGTTGCTTTGGTGTCAGCAACAGCTCAGAAGTCAATTGCACGTTTTGCTCAATGACTCATGTTGCTTATGAAATCTTCGTTTGACAGCATATTTAGCAAGTTGTCAGTCCTTCCTGCAGAGTTTGTCAGCGACAGGTCAGCTGCTAAAATGATTGCTTCAGACAGCATGCTACATCATCCTACATTTGAAAATGGAAAAGGTGCAAACGTTTACAGGCTGAACACTCGCTCACTATTTCGCCTGGCGCGTCAGAGGCTGGGAGCTGATCTTACGGAGGTTTTTCAATCATGAGGGGAATGAATCGGGTAAATAGACAAGTTCCTTTCGCTCAGGCGGGGCAGTTCAAAACTAGAGGGTATAAATCTGGTGTGGGAGGGTGAGAATTCGAAAGGCAGTGAGGGGCAACGGCTGCACGCAGAGGGTGGTGCGTTTCCTGAATAAGTTACCAGACGAGCTGGTGATGGATGGTATAATTCCAATACTGTTAGGGAATATGGGCGTGTACTTGAATAGGAAAGGTTTAGAGAGAAATGGGTCAAGTGCATGCAATCGCGGCTGGATCAGTTGAGGATATCTGTTCGGAATGGACGAGTGCGACCGAAGACTGTGTTTTCAGTGCTGTCCATATCTAATGGCTCTATGGTAGTGCAGGTGAAATGATAAAAAAGATAAATAAATAAAAAAGAAGCAAAATTGTCTGAAGTTGTTGAATTCAAACAACTTCAGGTAATTTTATTTCAATTATTTTATTGAACTTTTTTAGTTGTGTTTTTTTTCACTGTTCAGTACCTCTTATTTCTTGACTGTCTCTCTTTCTCTCGCTCCCCACTCTCTCAATACCTTTTTCCTCTCCCCTTCCCGCTTTGCTACCCTTCTCCCCTGTTTTCCATTTTGTCTCTGCTTCACCCATCCCTCACATATTTTGTCACATAGCGCTGGCTTCAGCCTGGGTCATTCACGCCTCTTAATCTCCCTTTAATCTCTCCATGCACTGTCATTATCACCTTTGCATCTGGAGCCTTGACTCACCTTCTCTCAGCGTGGTATAAATAGCTCCATAACAACACTCCCCCTTTGTTTTTATCTTTATCTTTAATCAGTTAGACTGGAAACGTCAGCTCTTTTCTCTCCTTGCAGATGGTGCCAGACCTGCAGAGATTTTCCAGCATTTTCTCTTTTGGTTTCAGATTCCAGCATCCGCAGTAATTTGCTTTTATTAATGGCTCTATGATATTGCTGGTGATATGATAACTCCAGTGTCGATGCATGAGAGGTGAGCAAGCGAACGAATTGCCTCTGGAAGTCGTGTGACGAGTATCAACAGAGATCCAGGAAAATAACACGAACGAATCTTTGATTGAATTGAAGCGTGAGCTCTGGTTCTCCTCCGAGACGGTGCCAGGTCAGCCTAATACTGCACATATTTCATGTTTTGCATTTGTTGGTGAAAACAACAGAGACTGGTTGTTTTGCAGCAGGCAACATCCACCAGTCATCACGGGTACGGCGATCAAGTCGTGCGTCTAACCCTGTCAAATGTTTTATTGCGCAGATGGCCCTTCCGGCTTAGTGGAGCACGTTGTTTGGAAACGCAGCAACCACACAACCTTGGCGTTATTAGCACCACGCTCTAACCAGCTGATCTAACCGACCAACGCTGGCGGCCCAGCGAAAGCAAATGCCTATATTGCCGGTGCTCACAACCACGGCTGCTCTGCATTTTCTGCTTCTCGTCGATCGCACGATAGTCTGAAGTATTTCCTTTCGTTGCAAAGCTTTTCAACAAAAAAAAACATTTACTTTTCCGAACGCGCATACTCGAGTTAACCATTTGCTCTGATATCTAAAATTGAGCACAATGTCCGGACGCATGCAATTTCAATCGCAACGCCACCAGCTCAGCTGCAGCTTCTCACGTTGACAAATTTCGTCTGGAGAGCCGTACCTTCAACGATCGCTCACTGTTCTTCTGGATACTCACAGACCTTTGGAGTCAGGGTTACGTGCTGCTGATTAACCTCTACGAAGCTTATGCCAAATGCATTTGAATTGTAATCTATCAGTGGGGTTCTTTCTGCTCCCGAACGACTCAGTTTCTTTGGTGTCTGCAAGTTAAGGGCTCAACACGCTCCACTTGTGCCACTCAGCTGTCATAGAGAGATGCAGTGTAAATCGCTATGAGCGTATTAAAGGGGACAAGCATTCCCCTGAGCAGGAGCACACTCAATCTCGTAATTTTCTGCGCCTCTATACCATCATAGAAGGACAGCACGCTCACCGATTGCATCACTGGAGCCAGAGAGTAACTGCGCAGTTTTTCCCATCTCCATTTCCAGTTGGAGATGAGCGGCTGTGCCGATGTTAAGCTGAAATGCTATTGAAGCATACATTTCAACAATATCCTGTACTGTCCCCCGAGTCTTTGATGTTTTGTCGGAATCGATCAATCTAATTTTTCGACATTCTCATTCAAGTGATCTCCACAGCCTGTGAAGACATGGAACTGAAAGATTCAGCTCATTCTCAGTTCCCACATGTCTGTCACTGTTCACTGAGTACTGATATTGTACATGTGTTATTCTTCCGAACATTTCCTCTGCTAGTATACTTATTGCTGCTTGCAAGCATCCTGTTCTGTGGTTACTGTGATCGTGGTTGTCGGTATTTTGCATTGTGACCACAGCAATCTCGATTTGAAACCAAATCACAGCACTAAGTGTTCTCTCCGTTGTCCTTTTTGTGACACATGCTAAGAAATTAATTGTTTTACCTTCAAATTCCGCTCTCTTACATCTCTGGGTTTCATATATCAGGGTTCAAACACACCCGTTGTCAGAGATTCCGGTCCTTCCCACGATCATTAAACCTCCTTTCCGTCCCTCCTCCCATTTCTCTGAGGCAATGCCCAATCTATCACTCTCTTTCACATTCATACTGTTCTGTCTGTGCTGCTGCTGCGGTCACTGTTGTTGGGGGAACGTGCCCCAATCCCACCATCGGGACCTTCAAACAAATCAATCCATTTGGATACCGCGGTTGTGAAATCAATCACTTTGTCACAGCTTTTACTGACCAGAGACAATTGTAGTGTCAGGCTCATGGAAAATACCCAGGGCAGTTCTGGTGAAAAGACATTTTATTGTTAAAGATCCGCTTTTATGGCTTTCTGTGTTGGTCTTGTGGTAATTTCATAGGATTGATAATCTAGAGACCGAGGTAATAGTCTGGGTACTCGGGCTTGAATCCCACCATGCCATGATTGTCAAATTTGGATCCAAAAAATATCTGCAAGGAAGAATCTAATGACTTGTATAGATCCATTGACAATTGTTGAAAGAAAATCTGTTTCACTGATGTCATTTCAGAATAGAATCTGGTCTCCTTACTTGGTCTGGGCTGCATGTGACTTCAGACTCATAGCAATATGGTTGAGTCTCAACTGACCTCTGGGCAATTCGGAATGGGTAATAAATTCTGCTTAGCCAGAATCGCCCTCATACTAATCCAGAAATTTTAAAACAAATGCTCATAAGACTCACACAAGAGTGTCGTTGTGCAGTTTTGCAAGTCACATTATAGCAGGGATGTTATCACACTGAGAAAATTGCAGGAGTTATTTACCGGGATACTGTTTGGGCTGAAGAGTTTCAATTGTGAAGAAAGACAGGACAGAGTGGAGTGTTTGTCGCAGCGTAAAGGGGATGTAGACAAGACATGATTGAGTTAGGGTATGGACAGGGTTGACTGAACGAGTTTCCCGTTGATGGAGGGATCGATCAGCAGGGGCCAGAGACTTAAGGAGAAAGACAGAAAGGTTTCAGAAGATGTGCGAAAAAGCTTTATCAGCCAGTGGGTAGTTGGAATTTGGAATACACTGTCTGCATTGTTTAGAGCGGCAGAAACCTTTATAACCTGAAAAAAATATTCAGATGCGAACTTTTGATACCAAGACATATAAGGCTGTGGGGTTAGCATTGTAAAATGGGATTCAGTTCATTAGGCAGTTGTTTTTGACAAGTGTGGCCACATTTAGTTGAAGGGCCTTCTTTGACGTTCTTGTCCTCGGTAGTATAATGATTAATGTCCCCGCCTGTAACAGGGCTCAATTTTCCCCTGGGGACAATGTAAACATTTTAAAACTGTCGCTCCATTCCTAAGGGCGGGTATTGATACCTGTCCATCCATTCTCGATGGGGCATGTCACAGGAAGGCAGTGCTGCCTGAATAAATGTGGGGAAGGTGAAAATGTGTTGCTGGAAAAGCGCAGCAGGTCAGGCAGCATCCAAGGAACAGGAGAATCGCCGTTTCGGGTACAAGCCCTTCTTCAGGAATCCTGATTCCTGATGACGGGCATATGCCCGAAACGTCGATTCTCCTGTTCCTTGGATGCTGCCTGACCTGCTGCGCTTTTCCAGCAACACATTTTCAGGTCTGATCTCCAGCATCAGCAGTCCTCACTTTCTCCTTAAAGTTGGGGAAGGACTGCAACTCTCAGGGAGGCAGAGTGTCAGTGAACGGCCAAACACGTGACTTCTGCAAACTACACCTTGTGCCTGTGTTGGAATGAAAAGCATTTGACAGACTTGTTCCGGATTGAAGTGTTTACTAGAAGCAGGAAGCTAAGGAAGAAACAACATAAACGCATTCAAATATGAATGCAGAAACATTTCCCGCAGCACGAATGAAATTGTAAAGGACAGACTAGCGTTTCGATACATTGAATTTGGGTTCATTTGTTTTGATGAGGCTGTTACCAGGGTAGAAAACCATTACGAAATGATACAGCATATGCTCAGTATGATGGAACATTGTCTCAGTAATTCGCATTGCTGTTCAGAGGGAGGTTTAGGTTGATTGGCAAAGTTAAATTGCCCTCTCGTGTCCAGGGAGTGAATTAAGTAAATTAGGTGAATTAGCCATGGGTAACGTGGGGATAAGGTCCGAAGTCACAGGACGTCAGGTTATACTCCAACAGGTTTATTTGAAATCATATGGGGGAGGGATTCCCTTTCTTCAGGTGAAATATAAGGAAATAGGGAGGGGAGCTAGGTCTGGGTGAGATGCTCTTCAGAGAGTCGACACCGGCTCGATTGACTGAAATGCTCTTTCTGCACTGTAGGATTCCGTGATTCTATGAATTGATAATGACGGTGTTTACTGGGGTGTAAAGCCATTAGAGAAGGTGCTGATGGGGGTGTACTGAGAATGAGATTTTATTCACTTGTCTTCTTGGAAAATTGAGAACAGTTATCCCTGAACCAAGGAAAACTTAATGGTTTTTTTCAGGTTATGAAATGTTTGAACAGACTAAATAGGTGGAAAATTCCCTCTTTCAAGTAAGTAAACATCGAGATGCCAGGCATTCAATAGCTTTGATAAAACCTTGGAAGAGCAAAGAAATGATGAGAACAGAATCGCTGTCACTCCAAGAATCTGTTTTTCAAAATATTTGGAAAGGCACATTTGGTGACATACAAGGAATACATTTCACAAGGAGAGAGACAGCGTGTGGCTAGGTAAAGGTGCAGAGGTGGGGTGTAGTCGGTCGGAAGTTGCGGGAAACAATGTCTTAGTTGCTTAACTTTAAATGTAAAGAAATTTCTTTAATGTGTGCAACTGAATAAATTCGCTTCCAAAACTCTGCATTTTGAAAGATTTGGCATAATATTCCACCTAAAGCATTGTAAATGGAAATGAGTGGATTTTTATTTATTGTGAACAGAAGATATTACATAATGAATAGGAAGTGACCAGTTGCTTGGAGATCGACTTCCTGCTTTCATCACATGCTTTAAGGATGTGAGAACAAACACCATGATGTTTGGTCCATTTAATACTCAACATTTAATATAGCAACAAGCAACAAAACTTTTGGGTTTTCTTTTGCACTTTAACCCTCTGTTTTTCTAAGCAGTATTTTCCTTAAGCTGAATTAAAGTCAGAGCAAATCTGAATACAACATTAATCGTTCCAATGAGATATATCTAATTCACTTCTGATCATTACAATGAAAATTGTGAGGTTTCAGCAAAATTAAAATGAAAGGAACAAATCAGCATTTCTTGCGATTGAATCCAATTCAGGTTCAGCCACATGAGAAAGGCCATTGAGCGACAACATCACCTTTATTTCACTCACCATGGCTGCTTCTTCACGTGAGAGAAAAAGTGACTGAAGAAATTATGAGTCAAATGTAGGTGTAAATATGACGGAAAATTCTTGTCCTGTTTCATTCTGAATCAGAATGTAGTACTGACAGCTATTCATTCTGACCAGCATGGCTATTTATTGGAATTTGCTGTTATTATAATTCTAGTGAAAGCAGTAACACAATGGTGTGGATTCGATTCCGCTCTGGAACTTTCTCATCCATGACTTTCACTGCATATAACCTGATGAGGTCACATGTCACCCCACTACAAAATGTGCAGAGGAGAGTGTGAGATTACGGTGCTGGGTTATTATACCGCTGTGCTCCACATTCACGGGTTCGAGTCACACTCTGGTTGCTAACTTTACACACCGCTCTAGTAGTTTTCCTTTGCACCTCACACTCTGGTATACACTGGATCGAGAATCTTGCCCGTCACTGCACGGAAGATTCACAAATAATCTTCACCACATTAAAGTCGAAATGAAGAGTGAGAGCAGCCATTCTATTCAATTGTAGATGAAATTGGTGTAATGAGAAGGAACGCATTTTTCTTTCTGCCCTAAATTCCATCTTGTCTTTCTATGAATTTACATCGAAAGAAAGAGAAAAAATTAACAAGAGATCGGGAGCACAAGTTTATCCAGTGGGGTTGTTCATGAGTATTTTAACCTAACACTTCACACAAAGATCTGATCAGCATTTCAAACAGTCACTCGGATTTGGAACCGCAGAAAACTTCTCCAATGAAACAAACATTTCATTCTTTCACAAATTTCTGCTGTGTGCGAATCATACAAGGATCCATTATCCAGAGTGATCACTGACTTGCCAACTGTATAAGATCTGGCAACTTCCTTCAGCAATCACAGCTTCTGGACATCCACCTGTGCTGGGGCCCAGTGTCATTTGTCGCCCCCAGGTCACAGCACATTTCTTCTTCCTGAGTATTCGAGGCTTGTTCCTGATCTGTCTTATCTGTTTAATGAACCTTTTCTGTAACTTCTTCCCATCCCCTCACATTTCTGAACTTATGAATAAAATAAGGCGTTAGAAGAAATGTTAAACCAAGTGGAAGTATGCCATTCAGCCCAAGGAGTCTGCTCAACCAATCAACGAACTCATGGTTGATCTGATTTTGAGATGCCGGTGTTGGACTGGGGTGTACAAAGTTAAAAATCACACAACACCAGTTTATAGTCCAACAGGTTTAATTTGAAGCACACTAGATTTCGGAGCGATGCTCCTTCATCAGGTGATAGTCACTCCGAAAGCTAGTGTGCTTCCAATTAAACCTGTTGGACTATAACCTGGTGTTGTGTGATTTTTAACATAGTTGATCTGATAATCTTGAATTTCTTTCTGCTCACTTAGATCAACAAAGCTTCATCATCTTTCTTATTAACTATCTGGCACAGTTTGAAAATACCCAACCACACTGTCTCAACAGCGGTTACTGGAAAATGCCACAGATTCTTTGACTCCTGAGCAAAGAAATTACTCCTCATTTCTGAATTAAATGGGCAATATCTAATTCTGAGATTATGTCCTCTAGTGCTCTCCTCAGAGCATAGGCCAAGCCATCTGCCCGTATCTATCCTGTCAAGATCCCACGAATATTGAACATTTATAATTGTTATTATGTAATTATAAAGTTCCCCTCCTCCTCCTTTGTTTGAAGGAGAATAATCCCAGCCTAACCAATCATTCCACGAAGTTCTACTGTATACAGAGTTAGCAACATGTTAGTAAGTCTGCGCTGTCCCTTACAGCATCCTTACATATTATTAAGACAGGTGGAGAAATATCGGCAAGGAAACGGGTTGAAATATCTGGCGCAGATGGGAATTGAAACTTGAAATCAGAAAGCGATTAGAATCGGATTTACCCACAGAAGGACCAAATACAGCGAAGATAACTCTGACAAATGAGAATCTACTCATATTCGATTGACATTCAATGGCTTCAATGTAACTGAATTCCTCCGTGTAATTGTCCTGGGAGCGAGTATTTTGGAAAAATGGAACCTGACGGCCCATATAAAGAAGTTGACGACAAAAACCTGTCCTTGGGTGGACTTAGTTTGATTATTAACTCAACTCTTGTCTCCTTGAAGCCTACATCATCCGCAACGCACAAACTAGATGTTAAACAGAACTCTCTCCATTTGCCTCGGTGGGTGCAGCTTCAATGCCACTGAAGGAACTGGGCACCCTCCACTACAATGCAGTCACTAAACTGTATATTGTTCAACACCTGAATATTTATTCCCTTAACTGCTAAGGCGCAATTGCAGCAGAGTGCACCACATAGAAGATTCACTGGAGTAAGTCATCCAGGCTTTGTTGGCAGAATCTTCAAAGCTCAAAAATTGTAACGACTATGAGGAAAAGTTTGAAGATGCACTGAACCTTCACCATTTGCAAATTACCCTCTAAGGCACATACCAGCATGACCTGGAGAGGAATCAGTGGTAAATTCATTGAGCGGTGAAGTTGTTTGATGGGCAAAGAGTTACACTTCAGCCCTCTATCTTTCATCTTTCAATTTTTAAAAATGTAGATTATTGCATGGACCAGACTTGTGTTCGTTCCTTTAGTTGTTTCCTAAACTAGCGGTTGCTAAAGATCGAATATCATCCACTTTCTGCTGTCAACAATAGAAAATATCCAAAAACCTCTGGAACGACTGATCTCCCTGTCTAACAATCTTCAGGGATCTGTGAATGTCCACTCCAAGAGCTCTTTGTTCCTGTGCACCACTCAGAATCCTCACTGTTATTGTTACAACTTCCCAAATTCACTACCACTCATTGGTCTGGATTCAATTCCATTCGCCATTTTTCCTTTCCACCCGATGGATACATCCCTGCGGTCCCTGACATTATTCATCATGACTATGTATCATCAGTAAATTTCTACATCTTGACTCCAAATAAAAAAGTGTGAATTATTGATCTACATCAGGAGACAGTGGTACCTCACTGGGAACAAGCGTCCAAACATGGTTCATTGCTGCATGGGATGAACAACTGCCATGTTCCAATCTCCAAGGGTTGCTAGCCCAGTAACTCGCCACTAAATTTGCAGATGACACAAAGATTGGCAGAGTAGCCAGAAAACAGAGGGGACTGTCAAAGAATGAAGGGGAATATAGATAGACAGAAGAGTTGAGCGGAGAAGTGGCAAATGGTGTTCCATCCAAGCAAATGTGAGGTGATGATTTGGGAAAGTCTAATTCCAGAGCCAAGTATACAGTAAACGGAAGAGCCTTTGGTAAACTTGATGAGAAGAGAGATCTAGGTGTTCAGGTCCTTTGTACCCTGAAGGTGACTGCACAGGTGGATAGAGTGGTCAAGAAGGCATATGGCATGCTTGCCTTCACAGGATAGAGCATTGAGTATAAGAGCAGGCAAGTCTTGCTAAAATTATACAAGAGTTTGTTTCGGCCGCGTTTAGATTACTCTGTACAATTCTGGTCGCCAAATTACCAAAATTATGTGGACGTTTAGGAGAGAATGCGGAGAAGGTTTATGCAGATGTTGCCTGGTATGGAAGATGCAAGCTCTGAAAAGAGGTTGAATAGGTTACTTCTGCTTTCATTCGAAAAAACGAGATAGAGAGGACCTGATTGAGGTCTACAATATCATGAACGGTGCAGACAAGGTGGATAGAGATAAGCTTTTCCCAAGATGAGGGATTCAATAATGAGACGTCACGCATTCAATGAGAGAGGTGAAACGTTTAAGGGAGACAGACATGGAAAGTATTTTACACGGAGGCTGGTAGGTGCTGGAATGCGTTGCCAGCAGACGTCGTAGAGGCAGGCATGGTAGATTCATTTCAGGTTGGCCTGGACAGATGCATGTGTAAGTGAGAAGCAGAGGGATACGGATGCTTAGAAATTGGGTGACATGTTTAGATAGTTGATTTGGACAGGCTCAGGCTTGGCCGTCCAAAGAGCCTGTTCCTGGGCTGCACATTTTCTGTATTCTTTGTTCTTCTTTGTTCACTGCACTACCAACTGTGCGTTACAGGTGAAGTAGTGCTACTTCTGCTATCATAATTACTTATGCAAGGTAAATAAACTCACACCAGTGTACAATTGTTTCAACTAAGAGCTGAGTCAACAAGAATGAAACCTACATGAAGGAAATATATAAATTGCTTTCATATTAGCTAAAATGTGCATACAAGAATGAAAGGTGTCTGCAAACAAAGGTATATGGTACAGACAAATAGATAAGGTGCTGTGAGGATGTAGGTTAAGTCAGATATGCTTGTACAAGCAGTGGTTACAAACATTTGTTTACCATTTCTGCAAAAACAAAAAAAAACAAACCCCAATTAATAGGGAGTAAGGTTCAATATGGTTGGGGAAAGGGAGGAAATGTCACAAGTGGGGGAAATAAATCGCAGTGAAGGAGGATATACCTAACAGTTGACCACAGCCAGGATGTGGTGAAAATTCCAAGCAAAACCTGCACTTTGTTATGCACAAGGCTGGATAAGGCAAGAGAGAAACAATAGTAATGGGCACTGGGTTTGGAGCAGCGAATCCTATGTACTTGCTAAACTCTGCGAGTCTATTTCAGGCACCACGCTTGCAAGCGTATAATAAACATACTGATTGCTTCAGATCTTGTCTTGCACTGAAATTATTGATGTGAGTGGCCTTAGTTTCTCACAATTGGGGGATCATCCGGGATATTCTTCCATCGCCGGGGGGAGTGGCCTGCCCTGGACACTGGGAAGATGCCTCCCATTCTCAATTGAGGAGCGGTTTCTTGACCCGGTTTTGCCCACTCCCTTGGGAGACTGGTATGAATCCCACAAGAGAGACATCTGAGTCAGACAGTGAAAGGAGGTCAATAAAAAAAAGGGAAAAAAAGCGGCCAGGCAACTCTGTGCACAGACGAACGTCAGAAAATTGACTTTTAAGTATTAACTTGGTGGCCGGGTTAAGGGGTATTTAATCGCTGAGGGACTGGTGAGGGCCCCAAGAAATGGCGGGTAGGCAGAGTAAGTCGACCTGTTATGGAGTAAAGGAAGAAAAAGTCCCTGGTAACATTCCTCCTAAAAGTCCTTTGGGGAGGATGTTGAGGGAATGGACAAGTAACACTTGTACAAGGGAAAAAGATAAAAAGAAAATGATTAAATATTGTTGTTTATTATGGACCAAAGAACCAATCCTTCGTCCAGCTGTCTTCTGGCCAAAGTATGCTTCGGCCGAGGATTGGGTCTGTCAGTATTGAAATTTGTATGTGAATAAAAAACCTTTTAGTCAAGAATAGGCGGAGTATGCGTCCTGTTGGAAAGGCAGTTTGGGAATGATGGTAGTAAAGACAAAGGATTCCCCCTCTACCCCACCCAGTCCCTGGGATCCTTTTGCCTGTTTGCACTCCCACCCCCGTACCATAAAATCAGATTAGGTGAAAATGGGGTAGGAGGAGAGACAGACAGACATGGACAGAGAACGGATGACCCACAAGAGGAGGACGAAGGGGCGGTGGACGGGGATGGTGTTGTTCCCCACCATCAATCCGCAACTAAAGAAAGGAAAGATAAAGTAGATGTAGAGGAGGCCTCTGGAGTATCTGAACGAAAGCCAAAGGGGTGAAAACAAAAACAAAAAAAGGGGAAGAATATAAAGACTTATCCCCTTCGGGAAGTACCAATAGGGGACAAAGAGATTGGGTTTGTAAGTGCCCCCCTCACCAGTGGGGAGGGCAGAACATTTAAAAATGAGATGAACGTCCTGGTAGATGATCCGGTAGGACTGTCTGAACAAATTGATGAATTTTTGGGGCCCAGTCTGTATACGTGGACTGAGTTAATGTCTATTTTGAATATACTATTTACTGGGGAAGAAAGGGGACTTATACCAGGAGCAGCCATTAAAATATGGGACAGGGAACTTCCCATTGGCGATGGGGATACTGGACAGGGAGAGACGGAGTTTCCCCTCAGAGACACCCAGTGGGAAAATCAAAACCCGGATAAATAGGGAAGAGATGATGGAATTGAAAGACCTGATAGTAAAATGAATAAGACAGGCAGTTCCGAAGTCGCAGAATTTGACTAAAGCCTTTGAAATTACAGAGGAGAAAGATGAGATACCCTCAGCTTTCTTGCAATGATTAAGAGACTCAATGCGGAAATACTCTGGAATGAACCCTGAGGACCCAGTGGCACAGGGTCTTTTGAAAGTATATTTTGTGACAAAGGCAAGGCTAGACACAGAGAAAGATACTGAAGATAGAAGGGAGGAGTGAAACACCATTAGATGAATTGTTAAGAGAGGCACAGAAAGTGTTTGCAAAGAGAGAGGATAAGATACAAACAGAAGGCAAAAATGATGGTAGCTACGATTGATGATGTAGTTCAGAAAAGAATGGAACCAATAGTGAGCAACTGGAGCGGTGGGTGGCAGCATTTAGGACATAGAGGAAGAGGGAGAGGGAGAGGAAAAGGGGGAGCATTTGATAGAAGGTTCGGGCGACAGGAGCAGAGATGGAAGTCTCCACAGGCAGGATATTGTTATTGCACAAACTCGGGCATTTTAAGCGGGAGTGTCCTCATCTACAAAGGGAAGAAAGGACAATTCCGCTTATGAATTTTGATGAAGAATAGGGATGTCAGTGGTTCCTGCCCCCGGGGAGCCACTAGGAACTCTTGATAAACTTGAAGGTGGGACCCTGTGGGGAAGAGGTAGTCTTCCTCGTAAATACGGGGGCAGCACGGTCATCACTGAATTTTATACCAAAGAAGTAGGAATGTCAACACGGTCAATTACTGTTTCCAGGGTAAAAGGGGAAGGATTTACTGTTCCAGTATTTGAACCTATGATGACAGAAGGTCCTAAGTATACAGTCACAGGGGAACTGTTGCATATCCCTGATATAAGAAGTAACTAACTAGGGAGAGATTTAATTATCCTTTTAGGACTGAAGATTTGAACTCAGGAAAAAGAATTAGTTGTACAAATGGCAATGTTGACAGAAGATGTGGAGAGAGAGAGAGATAGACCCTATTAAATGGGCTGGAGAAGGGAATCGTGGAAAAAAAACAGATCTGTCCCCTCGAAATAAGTTTAAAAAGGAAAGGGGACGTTGTTTATGAGCGACAATATCCCATTTCCACAGAAGGTAAACGAAGACTACAGCCAGTAATTGAGGGGCTAGAGATGGACTGTTGGAGCCATGTATGTCTCCTTATAATATCCTAATTCTACCAGTGCGAAAATCCGATGGAACTTATCGATTGGTGCAGGATTTGAGAATATTGAATCGAATAGAACAAATGAGGCACCCAGTGGTGCCAAACCCCTATACGTTATTAAGTAAGATCCCTCATGACCACAAATGGTTGAGTGTGATAGATTTAAAGGATGCCTTTTGGGCTCGTCCCTTGGCGGAGGAAAGTAGGATTTTTTTCGCCTTTAAATGGGACGATCCCAAGACAGGACGGAAACAGCAATACCAGTGTGCCGCGCTCCCCCAGGGGTTTACAGAATCCCCGAATTTATTTGGACAAGTGTTCGAACAAATATTGGAGTAATTTAGCAGCCCCAAGGGAACTACACTTTTGCAGTATGTCGACGACATCTTAGTAACAGGAAAGAAAAGGGAAAGAGCAGTAGGAGCCACTAAAAAAAATTGAATTTCCTGGGTCAGTAAGGACTGTGAGTATCTAAAAGCAAAATACAATATGTGGAGCGAGAATTGAAATACTTGGGACATTTAGTTAGTGAGGGAAATTGAAAGATCAGACCGGAATGGTAAGAGGGTATAGTGGGTATTCCGCTGCCCAGGACTAAACGGGAATTACGTAAGTTTTTGGGTTTAACGGGATATTGCAGATTGTGGATTGATTCTTACGCTGAAACGACGAATAACTTATATCTCAAACTATTGGAGGAGGAACCAAAGTGTCTGAGTTGGGAAGAAGAGGAAAAATAACTATTTAAGAATTCAAAAGAGTTTTGATCCATGCCCCCATGTTAGCTTTACCTTCTCTAGATAAACCTTACCACCTCTTTGCTACTGGAGATAACGGAGCGGCTTTGGGAGTATTAACCCAGAGATGGGGAGGAATGAGACAGCCAGTAGCATATCTTTAGAAGCTATTGGATCCAGTATCCCGGGGGTGGCCTGAGTGTGTGCAGGCCGTGGCTGCCACTGCACTGTTGGTGGGGGAAAGCAGGAAGCTTACACTTGTGGGAGCCCTAATAGTAAGCACCCCACACCAAGTGAGAACGATCATAAACCAAAAAGCTGGGCGATGGTTGACAGACTCGCGGGTTCTGAACTTTGAGGAAATATTAATAGAAAATGATGATCGAGTGTTGGTCACGGACAATTTTTAAATCCAGCTGACTTTCTTTGGAAAGATAAAGGAGAATCTCCTCAGAATCCAGAGCACAACTGCCTTGACATTATAGAATACCAAATTAAGGTCTGCATGGACCTGAGAGATGTTCCACTTCATGCAGGAGCCTAACTTTTTATAGACGGATCATCCCGGGTGATTGAAGGGAAAAGACATAATGAGTATGCAGTTGTAGACAGGATGAAAGGTAGTGTGGTAGAGGCAGGAAGGTTGCCAAATGGGTGGTCACCTCAGACCTGCGAACTCTTCGCATTGGAAAGAGCTCTTAGGGCGTTAGAAAATAAAGAGGGAGCAGCATACAGTGACTCGAAATATGTATTTGGTGTTGTGCACACTGTTGGAAAGATATGGCAGGAAAGAGCACTGATCAATAGCCGGGGGAAGGAATTAGGAATTAGTACATGAGGAGTTGGTTAAACTTGTCTTGGAGTCCCTATTACTCCCCTGAGAAATAGTGGTGGTGCATGTAAATGGCCATCAGAAAGGAAATGAACCAGAAGTTAGGGGGAATAGATTAGACAATGAAGTGGCTAAGGAAGCAGGCCTGGACCCACAGGGCGTGCTGATTCATTCCCTAATACCTACTGTCCCTGATCCCCAGAAGCTCCTATATTTACTGAAAGAGAAAAAAAAAGAATTTAAAGATTTAGGAGGTTCAAACACAGCAGATTGGATGTTACCCGATGGAAGAGAAATGTTAAACAAAATGATGATGAGAGAAATTATGGCCATGCAACACCAAAGCAGCCATTGGGGAGTACAAGCAATGTGTGATTTAGTTCTTCGGGAATATGGATGTAAAGGAATATATACAATTGCTAAACACATATGTGAGGGATGTATAATATGCACAAAGGTAAATAATAAAGTCTTGAGAAAACAGACCTCGGGAGGAAGAGACCCGGGATTGAGATCCTTCCAGAGTATACAAGTAGATTTTCCTGAACTACCCAGAGTAGGAAGACTAAAGTATATGCTGGTCATAGTAGATCATCTATCTGGTTGGGTTGAGGCATACCCCCGAGCCACCGCCACTGCGAGTGCGGTGTCTAAAACAATATTAGAGCACATAATTCCCCGATATGGGCTAGTGAACCGTATAGATTCCGACCAAAAACTCATTTTACCTCTGAAGTGTGACAGGAGATAATGAAAGGGTTGGAAATTTCCTGGGAGTTCCATGCTCCATGGCACCCGCCATCATCAGGAAGGTTTGAGAGAATGAACCAAACACTCAAATGACAGCTCTCTAAATTGATAATAGGAACCAGACTCCCTTGGACCAAATGTTTACCTATCGCTCTCTTACGAGTACGAACAGCCCCAAGGAAAGATTTGGGACTATCCCCTATGAAATTATACTTGGATTACCTTATCTGGGAACGAACGGAGAATTGACAATTCCCGAAATTAAAGACTTGTTCTAAAGAAATATATACTGGGCTTGTCCGCCTCTTTGTCTCTCCTCAGGAAACAGAGTTTATTGGCACAGACTCCACCCCTTGAATTCACCGTTCATCCCATCTGGCCAGGAGATTGGGCCTTAGTAAAATCATAGAGAGAAACTAAATTGCAGCCGGACTGGGAAGGCCGTATCAGGATCCTTTGATTACCGAAACGACAATAAGGACAGCGGAGAAAGGGTGGACTCACTACACTCGAATCAAAGGGACAGTGGACCCTCCAGTTGAGGAAGAAGTCTGGACAGCCGAATCAACGGAAGACCCGCTGAAACTCAAGCTGAAGAGACTTAGAGTAACTGTTTATACAGTGGCGACGCGAGTGCGGGATTATTTCTGTAGGATTGTGTATTAAGTTTTTTTGTGCTTCAGCAGAATTTTTAGAATGCTGGGGATGCTTAGAGTTATGATGCTAGCTCTGTAAGTATTGGGATTTTGTCAAATATAATTTCATATGTATTATTAATGGTCCCTGAGTCTGAAACATCCTACGTAATAGACCTGATGCATGCAGTTTAGTAAATTGTGGTGATGTAGATAATCAGAGACAGTACCACAGCTCAGAAATACATCTTAAGTCCTTTGGGGATGGTACTTGGTATAATGGTCCTGTCACAATACACTGGCCACCTTCCGATCACCTCTCAATTGTCCCGATAAAGAGCGTAACCCAATATACCTAATCATAAAGAAAACCACATGGCACAAAGCAATTCTCGGGGTGGGGGGGGGGCACCTATGAGATACAATTAGATGAAACATTTGGGATAGAAATGTAAGCAAACGGGAAGGATTTCTCGGGCTGTTGTTTTCAAATTAGTGTAGGACAGGGAATATGGGCAGAACTATTGGATAATAAGGTACAACCTTTCACCCCTCCCGATGATCCTACAGTAGTAAAAATTATAGTGATAAAGGACTTGAAACAGATCATCGAAATAGAAACTGGATATTGGGATGCAAATGCCTGGGTTGAATGGGTAAAATGTACTGTAAAAAGTCTGAACAAGAGCAATTGCTATGCATGTGTCTCCAGGAGACCAGTGACCAAGGTTCCCTTTCCACTCGGGTGTAAGCGAGACAGGAAGGGCATGAAATGTATAATAGCCCTGTCACAGGATAAGACTGCATGGAATGATAGGAATTGTACCTCGCTATCTCTGACGTTCGCTCCCTTGGAGAAGAAAGATTCAAAAGCCCCCACACCACCCACGTTTTCAGCTGCAGTCGGAAATCACATGACGTGTGTGCGTAGATAAGGTGCAAATCGCTCTAGAGATTTGGGGGAGCTGAAAGTATGTACAGAGATTAAGAATATCACCGAAATGGACAAGGCAGGGAACTACTCAGCACCAAAGCCTCCCTGAGCGGATCTGTGGTGGAACTGTGGAGGCAAAATATTGAGACCCACCGTACCATCGGATTGGAGCGGGATATGTGCAATTGTACAATTGGTAATTCCATTTATCCTGGCATTTGAGAAGGGAAAGATAGTGGGGGAAGAGGGAAGGAGTAAGATATCACTGTTAGACACTTCTTTCAATGGCAGGATTTATCTCGATTCTGAATGAGTCCCGAGGAGGGTACATGATGAGTTCAAGCATCGTAATCAGATTACAGAAGGCTTTGAGTCAGCTTTCTATTGATGGGTAACAATTAATAAAAATATAGATTGGATAAATTACATTTTCTATAATCAACAGCGATTTATAAATTATACAAGAGATGCGGTTAAAAGAATATCAGAACAGCTTGATGTGACAAGTAGGATGGCATGGGAAAACAGAATGGCCCTTGATATGGTTTTAACGGAAAAAGTGTGTGTGTGTGTGTGTGTGTGTGTGTGTGTGTGTGTGTGTGTGTGTGTGTGTGTGATGTTAGGAGGAAGCTGTTGCACCTTTATTCCAAATAACACTGCACCTGATGGTTCTATTACTCGGGCATTAAGCGGATTGACGACCTTAGCAGAGGAACTAGCTGAGAATTCAGGAGTAGACACATCTCTCACGGGATGGCGTGAATCATGGTTTGGAAAATGGAAGGGAGTGGTGGTTTTGATCCTTACTTCCCTGATAGTAGTAGCCGGGGTATTGGTAGCCATTGGCTGTTGTATCATGCCCTGTATACGAGGACTCAACCAAAGGCTGATTCAGACAGCCTTAATAAAACAGATACCCCTAAAATGGAATCAGGCAGAGGAACTTTGTCGATTAAATAATGAGGGGATGAGTGAGACCCAGATGGATGAAATATCCAGAATGATGCTTGCGAATCTTGGGGGCAATACTTAAAAGAAAAATGCAGAAGATAACAAATGGTAATTAAAGAAAAAGGGGGAAATTTGGGATATAGGTAAAGTAGTGTCACTTCTGCAATCGTCATTATTTATGCAAGGTTAATGCACTCACACCAGTGTATAATTGTTTCAACCAAGAGCTGAGTCAACGAGAATGAAAACTATGCGAAGGAAATATATAATTGTTTTTGTATTAACTAAAATGTGCATTCAAGAACGAAACGTGCCTGCAAACAATGGTAGATGTTACAGACAACAAGAGAAGGTGCTGTGAGGATGTAGGTTAAGCGAGATTTGCTTGTGCAAACAGTAGTTATAAGCATCTGTTTCCCACTTTTGAAAAAACACAAAAACAAACCACTATTAAAAAGTCATAATGATCAATATGGTTGGGGCAAGGGAGGAAATGTCACAAGTCGCGGATTTAGATAGAAGTGATGGAGGATATACCTCACAATGGACCACAGCAGGATGTGGTGAAATGGCCAAGTAAAACTTGTACTTTGTTCAGCACAAGGCCGGATAAGGCAAGCGAGAAACAATAGTAATGGGCACCGGGTTTGGAGTAGTGAATCCAATATAAGATATGTATTTGCTAAACTCTGTGTGCCTTATTCCAGGCACCACGTTTGCAAGCGTCTAATAAACAAACTGATTGCTTCAGATCTTGTCTTGGGCTGAAATTATTGAAGTGAGTGAGCTTTGATTCTCACAGTCTGTAATTTAAATTTACTGTATTTTCTATTCTCTCAAGTTCTTATATTAATTGCTCTTCATTTTCTTCTTAACTTTGAGACAAATCTCAAAATTCCGGGCACAATAAAAGCGATATGATTTATAAATTAGTATCTGGACAAGAGAACCAATGAACAGCTACATAGACCTCTTGAACATGGGAGCTGGGTATTGAGAACAGAGGATCAGTGGTTAGCACTCGTGTCTTACAGTGTTATGCACTTGGGTTTGAGTCCATCCTCAGTCACATGTTTGTGTGGATTTTGCATGTTCTGGTTTTCTCCCACAATGCAAAGATATGCAGGTTAGGTAAATTGGCCATGCTTAGCTGCATGTTCTGTTCAGGGATGTGTAGGTTATATGCATTAGTCAGGGGTAAATGTCTAGTAATCTGAGAGCAGAATGGTGCTGAGTGGATTATTCGTTGGAACGTCAGTGTAGACTTGTTGGGCTAAATGACCTGTTTCCACATAGTAGGGATTCCATAAATTTAGAATTGTGTTTCGCTAAACAAAACTGACATTTTTTTAAATGTTGCATTTACAACTTATCTTTAACTGTCAATTGTCAATGTTGTAAAATATCTCAATGTTTCTGAAATCAATGTTCAAACAAAACACTGTACATAAAGCCGCACAAAGATCTTCATGACCATCTAATTACTGTTCAGTGGAATAATCACAGTAAAATTTTACTGTTTCTGAGATCAATCCCCACTATCACAGTAAGGATCTGGTTGTCATTCCCTTCAATAAATGCAATCGTTGTCATCTGGTATTTCAGCTCAGTCGTTATAACCATACTGGTTGTTCAAAGCATGGTTATTCTTTATTATGAATGGCCAAGGGTTCTAACGGCAAGAGATGTTGTTCCATTTGATTTGTTGCATGTTCTCAAACAAGTTTTCAATATAAATATTACAAAAAATGTGTTTATTTGGTCTTGTTCAACTGCTGATGCTAACATTTTCAGTTCATGTTCATTAAGCATATTTGGAGTAAGTGAGGAAAGCTGTGGTGTTGCAAAAGTGCAGGTACATTCAAAGCGCAGGAGTATCGAAAAGATTCCTGATGAAGGGCTTTTGCCCAAAACGTCGATTCTGCTTCTCCTTGAATGCTGACTGACCTGCTGTGCTTTACCGGCACAACGCTCTTGCCATTAGAAATATTTGACTAAGTATTCAGAGACAATACTAAAAGTTACCTCTGTCAATTTAATTTACTGTGCTTTCTATTCAATGAAGTTTTCATGTTATTTGCTCCTCTTTATCTTCTTAAATCTGATACAAATTTCAAAATACAGAACACATTAAAATTCACATGAATTATAAATTTGCATTCTCGACAAGAAAACCAATGGAAGGCGATATAGAATTCTTGAACAGCCTACACATTTAAATGAAAAAGCAATTCCTTCTAAAATATGTTTCCACGTCTGTATCTTTTGCACAATTCAATAATCCTGCAAGTAGTTGATAATTGCCAGTTGATCTCACTGAATGAGTACCTAATCAATGTCAATGTAACAGCTGAAACATTAACAACAGATTGATAACTGGGTGTTTAAGACCTTATTTGAAGTGAACAAATGTTTGGAATTTACTTGAATTCCACCAGGAAACATTCTTGAATCTTACTATAAGAAATGAGATATGTGAGAGATGTGCAAACCTTATTTTTAAATGAACAAACTCCAATATTTCCAAAGCATTTCAATCTTACTGTCGAAATGAACAGGTGAATGGAAAAATAAAAACAAGTTTCTGACAATTCATAAACTGAACAACAATTACAAATTCACTTTGACCAAAGGACAGAGTAATATTTAGATGAATCACAACATTTAGTTACAAAGTAGGCAATCAGCTGACTGACAAGTAATAGGTTGTAGCATTTATTAGTTTACTGAAGAAGATATCAATTTTATTTTCAATTTATACAACGACAGAATAATGTTTAATGTGTTTCAATTTTTTGGACTTGCCCCTTTGCAACAAAAAAAGATCATTCTCATTACTTAGACATCGTAATCTTTAATTCTGCAACATTTTCAAATATTCTCCAGGAACCTATAAGCAACAGAATTAGATACTGGTATCCCCACTAGCCGAAAGTAGAGCGTTATTACGAAATCTTACATAAACTGAAAAGGCGTAGATCGAAGAAGCATTAATTTATATGGGAAACACCTCCCCTTTTTTTGTAAAAGTGAAAATTCCCTTTAGATTTCTTTCAGTTAGAGGAAACAGGGACAGATGTAAGTCTTTTGTAAAAGTAAAGTGGCTAAAGCGAATTTTCCAACACATATTTCCTGGTAACCTGACACAAGTAAGTATCAGATTTTGTGATTATTGATATAATAGATAAAAGCAGGTCTAATGTTGGATTGAAAAGGAGTTCAGTCTGTGCTTAGGTGCTCTCTAATCAACATTCAGATAGCTCTTGATATATTTCTGGTGAAGGCGTGATTTGAAGCCTTCCCTCTGGTCTTGTAATAGAGACACTGCCACAGCTCCACAGGCTCCTTTCATAATGTTCCCAATCAGGACGGTAAGACTGCAATATTATGTTTAAAGTGGCTACACAAATGAAAACTAATCAGCTGTTTATTGTAGTAATTCGAAAGGGATATAATTAGGTCGTTTCTGTGTGTATTGGACTGGAAATTAAACAATATTTTACAATAACAATAGAATGATGGAATGGTGGATTTAAATAAACAGGAATCTCATGACAATTCTTTGAAAGACAAATTGACAAAACTGCGTGATCATTCTACTTTAATTTTAAACATGCATCAGTCATTCCATGTGAATATTCAGCCGAAGACAAGTTCCCTTCCTTTCAACAATGTACAACTTCCACAATTTCAAAATGAACAGTCATTGATAAAGAAAGGAACAAGCAGATGTTAATTCTATTTCTTTCACATAAACGTGTGATTAATTTAAGTAAGTTTCTTATATGTAAAAAGGAAATTCTTATTGTGGTTCGAAATACAATAAACATTAACATGAAGTGAAATGTAATCAAATCAATTCAACTGTGTTTTCTCAGTTAAAATAGCGTTCAATATTCAAAGTAGTCGAGTGATTGTACACTGCAATATCTTTACATTAATTCAGTGCTGAGACATAATTCCACATTTATACCCCTTATAGTGAAGCAAACTTGTGCCAGGAGTCTGAGCAGGTAGGGGAGGTCTTTACTGAGTACTTTGCTTCAGTATTCACAAGTGAGTGGGACCTTGTTCCTTGTGAGGACAACGTGAAAAAGGCTGATATGGTCGAACAGGTCGATGTTAAGACAGAGAATGTGCTGAAAATATTGAAAATTCATGGGGATAGATAAGTCCCCTGGGCCAGAAATGATGTAACTTAGGTTGTTATGAGAAGGGAGGTAAGATATTACTGTGTTTTGGCAATGATCTTTGCATCCTCACTGTCCACTGGAGTCATACCAGATGATTGGAGGGTGGCAAACGTTATTCCCTTATTGAAGAAAGGCAATTGAGATGATCCTGGGAATCATCGATGAGTCAGTCTTACATCAGTTGTGGGCAAATTATTGGAGAGGATTCTGAGAGACAGGATTTATGATTATTTGGAAAAGCATAGATTGATTAGAGATGGACGGTATGGCTTTGTGAGCGGCAGGTTATGCCTCACAAGCCTCATTGAATTATTTGAGGGTGTGGCAAACACATTGGTGAGGACAGAATAGTGGGTGTGGTGTATAAGGATTTTAGCAAGGGTTCTCCATGGTAGGCTCATTTAGAAAATAATGAGGCATGGGACATTTATTATCTAACCTGCCTGGTTAGATAATAAATTGGCTGACCCATAGAAGATCGTGTGAGATTACATGGATAGCTTTCAGCTTGGAGCCAGTAACCAATGGTGTTCTGAAGGGATTAGTTCTGGGACCTCTGCTCTTTGTGATTTTTGCAAATGACTTGGATGAGGAAGTGGAAGGGTGGGTTAGGAAGTTTGCCAATGACACGAGGGTTGGTGGAGTTGTGGATAGTGTGGAGGGCTTTTGTAGGTTGCTAGAGGACATTGACAGGATGCAGAGCTGGGCTGAGAAGTGGCAGATGGAGTTCAACCTGAGAAAATGTGAAGTTATTCATTTTGCAATTTCAAATTTGAATGCATATTTTCAGATTAAATGCAGGATTCTTGACAATGTGAGGAACAGAGGGATCGTGGGGTGCACATCCATACCTCCCTCATAGCTGACATCTAAGGTGATAGGGTTATTAAGACGGTGCATAGTGTGTTGGCTTTCATTAGCGGGGAGGTTGAGTTTAAGAGCCACGACGTTATGCTGCAGCTGTATGGATCCCTGATGAGACTACACTTGGAATATTTGTTCTGTTCTGATCACCTGATTAGACACAGGATGCGGAAGCTTTAGAAAGGTGCAGCTGAGATTTATCAAGGTGTTGCCTGGACTGGAAGGCATGTCTTATGAATAAAGGTTGACAGAGCTGGGGCTTTGGTCATTGCAGTGGAAGAGTTTACTTGATAGCTTTGTGTAGATGATGAGAGGCATAGATACAGTGGATAATGAAAGACTTTTCCCGACAAAGTGGCATAATTTTAAGATGAATGGGGGAAGTTGTGCGGAGATGTCAGAGATAGTTTCTTTATAGATAGTGGTGAGTGTGCGGAATGCACTGCCAGTGGTGGTCGTCGATTCAGATCCATCAGGGACATCTAAGCGACTCTTGGATTGGCACATGGATGATAGTAAATGAAGGGCATGTTGGTTAGTTTGATCTTTGAGTAGGATAAAAGGTCGGAACAACATCGTGGCCAAAGGGCCTGTACTGTCCTGTACTGTTCTGTATTCTATGGATTGAAATGGACAATTATTATATATTAGCAACATATAGATTTTCAAAATTTTATTAGCTTACTTACAAATAATGATAAATTTCATCTTGCCATTTGACTGTGCTATCTGCAAAAATGAACAGGAATTGTTGCAGGGAAAAGTAGTTCGGTTTTTCTAAATTTATATGGCTGGGATTACACAGATCATTCAAATGAGCAAAAGTCATATATTTTATCAGTGCGCATTGCATCAGAAATAATGGATTCTTTTGTAAGTGTGTTGATTGGAAATAAAACGGATATTTATCTTGCTGTATAGGTACTAGGGAAGATTGGATTAAATTCAAATGTACACTTCACTGTAGTTGTTAGCAAGACTAATCTAAGGCATACTATAATTATTGTCATTCAAATGCCTTAACAATTACTGCTAGAATCTTGAATAAATGATATATTGTACCATTTTCAAACAGTCAATAAATTATATTGTGAACCTCAGTATACTTGTTACCCAGACCAATTATTATGCAATTATTGTAATGGTAATGACTTGATAAATAATGCTAAAACCTTAACAGATAAATTGGTTCAATACTTTGTCAGCATGTTGCTCTGAAAGTGATTGGATATTTATTAAGATCGGTAAACTGAGGGACAAAATATAATAGATCGCTTGATAGAATTGAAGGAAAAAAATGAGACAGTGTTAATTGCACAGAATTGTTTTTCTTTAAAAATGCAGTTGATGGAAGAATAATATATTTTCCTCCATTGGTTTTCTTGTAGAGACATGTTTTTTTAAATTGTCATGATTCGAGGTTGAGACACTTGTGTCAGAGTCTGCAAAGGGGAGAGTGAGAGAGAATGAAATTCTAAAAAAGCAGAAAGGAAAGGAACTGGTGAGCAGAGGAGCTCCAACTGTAGTGCCTCACCCTCCCAGCATCTTATTGGGTGAGCTGGAACGCAGACTAGTCAAGCAATAAGCTGACACAGTCATACGCACAGAATCATAGCTTATAATGTCCGAGACACCATCGTCACCATCCCTGTATGTCCTGTCCCACCGGCAGGACATGGATGTCACTGAAATGCTGGAACATGCAGGGTAAAGGACTAAGATCTGCAGAATGTGATCAATGTGATGTATTTGACATTTCTCCAGAATATTAAACTCCAGTCGAATTTGAAAAGTTACTAGCGTCATCAGACTTGAACTACAAATGTCAGAAAAAAATTATCAGAAAGTTGCAGCACACTTGGCCAATCCTGGAGATGTGTTGGCTGTAATAGTTCTCGAGGTAAAAGCAATGACTGCAGATGCTGGAAACCAGTAGATGCTGGAAACCTTATTCTTGGTGAAGGGCTTTTGCCCAAAACGTCGATTTCGAAGCTCCTTGGATGCTGCCTGAACTGCTGTGCTCTTCCAGCACCACTAATCGAGAATATCATAGATCTCCCCAGTCTTTACAGCTTTTTATACTCACCATTGAGAGCAAAAAATTCAGACTGATCTCTTCCCTCTATGCTTTTATAATCTGTTTTTTAACATATTTCTTTGGCAGCTGCACACCTTGTTTATTTATTTCTTTCCCAGCTCTAACTCCATTCCCCGTGGCCTGAGGGACGACCATTTCTGCTGTTTAATCTCTCCTGCCTTCCCCCGTGTGACAGACTGTCTTTATGTCCTTGTCCCACCCCAACCTTGCTCACAACCTGTTAAATTTCTGATGGTTCCCAGACCTCTGTAACTTTCACTGCACCCCCTGGGTCAATGGCACGAGATTTGAATTCACTTCCTCCTGAGATAATCAGAAATTTTTCCGGTTGCAGTGTCCCCCAGATTTTATTTTGAAAAGCAGAGCATTTGTGCCAGAGTCAAGTATTTGTGAGCCTTCATCCACAATTCCCAGCATTTGGATATAATTTGTGACCCTCCCACAGATGTGTAATGTTACTGGTTTGGCCATGCTAACATGGTAACAGTGTGCAATTTAGGTGGGTTGGGCTAGCCATGGTTAATGTGGGGTTATTGTGGTAGCGTGGGTAAGCAGGTCATTGCAGACTCGAAAGGCTGAATACACAATTTCTGCACCCACGGGATTCTGTGATTCTAATGAGTTGAGATTGTTGTCATGTTTTCCTCAAGCCAGGTTCATTCAACTCAGATACATATGCTTCCTTTATAGTTCTGTGGGTGCTCACCCACTCATTTCCTTCATTTTTACTTCAATTTCACACTGTGTGAGAGGGTGGCAATGGATTTGTAAATGTGAATACTCCAAACGAAACCCCTCACAGTTCAGGAACTGTTTCTGCTACTTTCATCACTCACAAGCAACTGGGAAATAAAGGTTCAGTTACAAACCTTACAGGAACATAGCGGTTAAAATCACCAGGAAAGGCTGAACAGCTCAAAACGCTTTTCTCAAGAACAGAGGAGGCTCAGAGATAACCTATTAAAAGTAGAAAACTTTGTGTCTGTGTTTTCAGAGATTTGACTTTGAAATCATTGGGTTGGAAATATGTTTCATTTCCCCAGATCATCAAAGGTGCTATCTCAATGTGCATCTTTCTTTCTATCTGTCTGAGTTAACAATCAGATGGACAGCACAATGTCTGAGTGTCTTATCAAATCCCTGATTGAATCTGTCTCCGCTCACAAACTTAGGTGCCTCATTACTCACTAGGTCATGGAGAAACTCTGCCGTTACAATGAGAGCTTTATTTGCTGTCACCGCTCCTCGTACTTCCGCCTAATCCCCACATCCCTTCATTAAATCCCAGCTGCCTCTAGTCCACCCACATGGACATTTTGAAGAGCATGACAGGAGATTGGATTGAAACCGAGAGTTCAATAACCCGAATGAAATAGGAAGAAGGAAATAAACGGTGATTGTGGATCCCAGGGGATACGGACTCCAGGATTAGTCCTTGTGGGCATTCCTGCAGTATTACGAGACAGCATTCCATGATGAGAGTTAAATCCGGCTGGCAGGAGAGGGAGCCACTGAACATTAACAGGTTTAGTTCAAACACAGGAGGTTTGTTCAGTGAGTAACAGTGTGTTAGACATGGAGGTGAAGTGAGCAGTGAGGGGAAATGTTTCCACAAGCTGACGATGGATAACTTTCATTGGAACAGCAGGAGGCCATTCAGCCCCTCAACCCTGCTCTGCCATTCATGATGATCATAGCTGATGTGTTACCTAACGTACAATTTTCAAAACTCTCTAATTTCATCAAAAAACTCCTCTGCAACAGACAAGATGAGTATTGGAAAACTAAATATCTGCAAATGTTGGGAAATCAGAAAAAAAAACAGAAATTGCTGGAAAAATTCAGCAGATCTGGCAGCATCTGTGGAGAGTGAACCTTTAAGCACCAGTGACCGGTCAGGTGACCAGCTGCAGCTGACCATTCTGCCTGTTTTGGAACACTCTCTGGAACAGGTTCTGGTACGAGGGGAATGAGGTTGTCAATAATAACTGAGAGAAACAGGAGTACGGGCTCAATCAGAATAAGGAATTCACTTAACCCTCCCAGTGGGACACTCACTGACACAGTGACACCGCGGAGAGGCCATTCACCTGCCCGACGTATGAGAAGGGATTTACTCGATCTTACAATCTGCTGAGACAACAGAGATAGCACAGTGGATTTAGACCTTTCACCTGCTCCATGTGTGAGAAAGGATTCATTCAAATCTCTCAACTGCGGAGACATTAGTGCATTACCACCAGGGAGAGGCCATTCACCTGCTCAGTGTGTGGGAAAGCATTCATCAGTCCTCTGACCTGCTTAAACACCAGTGAGTCACTGTGGGGAAAGATCATTCACTTGTTCCCAGTGTGGGGGGAGATTCACTCAAATACAGGACCTGCGGAGTCCCCAGTGAGCCCATGCAGGGGGAGAGGTCATTCAGATGGTCAGTCTGTGAGGGGGGATTCAGTGATTCATCCTGCCCCCCTGAGACCCCAGTGAGCCCACACAGGGGAGAGACCATTCAGATGGTCAGTGTGTGAGAGGATTCAGTGATTCATCCCATCCCCTGAGACCCCAGCGGGTTCACACTGGGAAGGAGCTGTTCACCCGTCTGTGTGACAAGGGATTTGCTGCATCTTCATCACGATTGAGAGCCCAGTGAGTGCTCACAAGGAAGTGGTCATCCCCCTGATCCGTGTGGACTGCAGGACTCTGATTCTGATGTTACTGTCCATCAGAGTCAGGAGTGGACCTTGGACATGATGACACTGCTGGAGTATTGATGTTGTTGTTGTTCACCACATTAACTGGGCTGGAGGTGACTGAACTTACATTGCCACTTTCTGAACCTCAGGATGTCTCTCTGGGCAGTATGTCTCCACAAAAACCAATCTGACAAGGAGCAGGGATCATCTGTTTTGATTTAAATTGTGATTGTAGCACGACTGCTTCACAGCACCAGGTACAAGGTTGGAGTCCAGCCTTGGCCAACAGCCTGTGTGGAGTTCCCACATTCTCCCCAGGATAGTGTGTGTCACCTCCAGGTGCTCTGGTTTCCTCCCATAGTCCAAGGATGTGCAGGTCAGGTGGGTCGGTCGTGCTAAATTGACCACAGTATCCACGATTGTGCAGACTAGGTGGATCAGCCATGGGAAATGCAGTGTTACAGTGATAGAGTGCTCTGGGCGTGATGTTCTTCGGATGGTCGGTGGGGTCTGATGGGCCAATGCTCTCCTTCCACTCTGTAGGGGTTTTATTCTATGATTGAGAATGAAGGCTACACAGCAGTGTGTCCCTGGAGAAGGAGCATGTGGTGTGCATCAGTGCTCTGGATGCCTTTTGGTAGAGGTGGGCACCATAGGGGATATAGTGCTTTATCTCCACCGCTGTCCCCTCCCAACAACTCTACTTTGATTTAGTCCCTTCTCACTCTGTCACTTGTAAAAGTTTGCTTGGCCCTTAATGTGCTTTGTTTGAAATATTCAATTGGTTTCACAAATGGTTTACTGCTGGCGATTATATGTCTAGATTAGAGTGGTGCTGGAAAAGCATAGCAGGTCAGGCAGGATCCGAGGAGCTGGAAAGTCAACGTTTTAGCAAAAGCCCTTTTCCAGCACCACTCTAATCTAGGCTCTGGTTTCCAGCATCTGCGGTCCACACTATTGCACTACTGGTAATTATATGCTAACCGAAAGTAAAATGGTGTAATGATGATTTTGATGGTGGGAATGTTGCTGTGATCACATTTCTGGGTCTGGGAAAAAGAACGCTTCACAGCTCACAGAACAAGAACTGAAAAGCAGTTAAATCAAACCAAAGGTTCAGACAGGGAGGGAATATTTCCCTGGAGTTTGAGTAGCTGGAAAGTGATGGTGTCTGGGAATAGACAGGATTTTGTTTTACGAAGGTTGAAAACTTTAAAACTGTTATATTCAGACAGTTTAATTTATTTTCTTTAATTTTATTTGCTGTGCAAAATACTTTTACAATACTTTACAACCAAAATTTACAAAGCTTGTGTTAAAGATAAATGTTAAATAAAATCCATCAAACCATCCCTCACTGAAAACTGTTGTGGAAGTGCAATCTCCTGGAGAATCCCTGCCAACTCCTTCCTACCCGGGCTCCATGACTCTTTACATACCTGGAAGATAGCAGCAGCAGGAGACCATTCAGCCTTTCAATCCTGCTCCACCATTCAATGGGAAACAGCTGACCATCCAGCTCAGTCTCCTGTTCCTGCTGTGTTCCAATCCCCTTTCATGACTTTACCTTGAAGAACTATATCTAAGTCCTCCTTTAGCTTCACTGCCTTTTGTTCCAGTGGCGTTGCGGTGTTACTGTGTGGGTGTAGGCAGGGGTAATGTGATGGTGCTGCCTCCTGGAGGATACACTCAGCATCCCTCATCATCCTGCAGTAACCAACTGGGTTCCAGCAACGAGAGATAGAAACCATTTCCAGGATATGGGCATCACTGGCTCAGCCAGCATTTATTCCCCATCTCTAGTTACCCTTGAGAAGATGGTAGTGAACTGCTGTCTTGAACCATTCACAGTCCATTTGGCACAGATAGACCAACAATGCTGGGAGGGAGAGTGTTGCAGGATTTTGGCAGAGTGATTGTCTATCTAGAGTTCTTCAAATGCTGGGTAACCTAATCACGACGTGCACGTGATATTGAGATTTCAGTCTGCAAATTTTCACCATCTAGCACCCTGTGTAAAAGAATATGTACAGATTAGAAATTCAGAACAGACAATTCTAGTTTCTCTGGAATATCTTTTTTCCCCTTCTTCCCCTGAAGCTGTAACCCTCCAGCCCACTTACTCTCTCCCACCATTCTGACTCTGCTACTCCCTAATGTGCACCCCCCAGATTCTCATGGAGTTGCTCATAAACAGATCCATGGCACCTCTTCCCGTCCCTGGTTCGACTCTGCATACTTTCTGGGTTCACTTCCTTTCCCTTCAGTTCCTGCAAGTCAATAATGTAACAGCAGAATGAAACAAAAGGAAACAGAAAGGGAGGTGGCAGATCTTGGACAGAAGAGGAACCTTCAGTCTGGGAGAATTGGTCAGATCTTTCTTTGTTTTCCATTAGTTGATTCCCAGCATTACAATGAATTGTGTATGGAGAGTGGTCCTACTTGGATGTGGTGACACTTTGACACCCCAACTGATGAATACTATAAGCAGATGTATTCCTCCTCCAGCCAACCACAGTGTGAAATACTTTCAGCAAAGCATACTTACCCAAAGCACATGCTCCAAAACTCGCCCACATTCTGTACATGTACAGGGCCGGATTTCTCCACACACGTGTGGTCCCTGCCTCAGGGATTGTGGGAGTTGTAGCCCATATGAAACCACTGGAGCCCTGTCTCTCGAAAGTGATTGAAAAGTGTAGGCTGGAGGGTGTTGTGTATAGGATCCCCATTCAGACACAGAACATATGCACTGTCACTGGGTTTTACTCAGACACCTGCTTCCACAACCTGATTTTCTGATGTAAGGAATATAGATTCAGCCAACTGGGGCGTGGGGAGGTTAATAGGAAAAGGAGATTTTAAACAGAGGTGGTTCAATTGTTAGCACTGTTGACTCACAGTGTCAGGAACCTTGATTTGGTTCTAGCCTTAGGCGACTGTGTGGAGCTTACACGGTCTCCCTGTGTCTGTGCAGGTTTCCTCTGGGTGCTCCAGTTTCATCCTACAGTCCAAAGATGTGCAGGTTAGGTGGATTGGCGATGCTAAATTCCCACAGTGTCCATGCGTGTGCAGGTTAAGCCATTAACCATGGGAAATACAGGGAATGAGTGAGTCTGAATGGGATGCTCAGTATAGGATTGGTGTAGACTCCATGGATGATTACCCTGTTTCTGCACTGTAGGCAGTCTATTCTATTATCATGAAGAAGAATGTACCTATCTCGATGTGCTGTGAATCTATGGAATTGCCTATTCAAAATGCAGTGGATGCCAGGACAATGAGCAAATTTAATGAAGAGGTACAGATGTTGAATTTGCAATGAGATGAAGGGTGAGAGGGAGCAGGTGGGAAAATCCAGCTGAGACCGAGGTGAACTCAATCATCACGGTATTAAATGGGGGAGCTGGTTCGAAGGGCTGCATTGCCTCTCCTGTGCCCAGGGCTTATCTTCTTACGGTAATAACTGGAAAGCTGAATCCAAAAATCACCAGCTTCACCGAAGGAGATTTTTGGAAAATGCAGGATACTAAGGTGGATTAGCATTCCAAACTTAGATAGTGAGGAAGCATGCGGGAGATAATTATTTTGCAATTTTAAACTGAGGTGACTTAAAAATCACACAACAACAGGTTATAGTCCAACAGGTTTAATTTGATCATGATGAAGGAGCAATGCTCCGAAAGCCAGTGCTTCCAATTAAACCTGAAGGACTGTAACCTGGTGTTGTGAGATTTTTAACTTTGTACACCCCAGTCCAACACCGGCATCTGCAAATCATGTAAATTGAGGGGAAATAGTGATTTATGGATTTAGACTGTGTAGTATATTCGCAGCGTCCAGAATAATCTGTTGTGAATATCTACCCTGTACTATATTACAAAGCCAAGGTCTCTGGCAATGAAAACCAAAACACCCAGGTAACATCACCTCACCTCGTAATCTGATAAAAGACTTGTGATAAGTATGGTTGAATTTAGAATGCAGCTGAAAGCGGGAAGATTAAATTCAATCCCAAGATCCTGTGCTGACACAAAGGAGATTACAATAGGATGAGGCAGGAGTTAGCTAATGTAAACTGGAAGCAAAGACTTTAGGGTGGGACAGTTGACAGACAGTGGAGAAACATCAAAGAATTTTTCAAAGTGCTCAGCTAAAGTTTATATCAGTGAAAAGGAAGAACTGTAGGAAATGGAATAATCTGTATGGGTGCCTAAGGAAATACGGGAGTCTATCAAACTGAAATAGAAAGCAAACAAGGAGAAAGACCAAGGAGAAACTAGGAGATTAGAAATCTTTACAGATCAACAGAAAGCTAGATGGGATTGGGGGAGAAAAGTGATGAGTAGCTATCCTCAGGGCCGGAATAGCAGTTTACACTGCTAGAGGGGAACCTATTGTGTGGGGAACATATGACCTCTGTAATTGTTGAAGCATTAACTGTTACCATAGAGATAATCTTGATCAAGTTAAAAATCACAGCACACTCTAAAAACTTGTACTTCCCAATAAACCTGTTGCACTACAACTGATATGTGGTTTTTAACTTTGTCCACCCCGCGCCAACACCAGTTCTTCCACATCAGAATCCTGACAGACAGCCCCACTGAAACTGAAGTGCCTGTCAGATACCTGACTGAGCCACAGGGCCGTGCGGGAGGGGTATGTGGTTTAACCACAAGGTGCTGAGCTGAACTCTACTTTTTAACTGCCATTGCCATGGAGATAATATTGAGAAACAGCATCCATTGAAAACCACAAACCACAAAGGCATAAGAGTGGGAGCGGCACATCGGACAGGCGGGGAGTTACCTGATGCTACCTGGAGGTGTTCTGCATGTACACTATCCAGGTAACTGCCATGTCTTATCAATAAAGCCTCAAAGAAGACCTTTCAGAGTTCTGTGCCCAGTTATTGCTATCCAACAGGGTTCAGGAATATGAGTACACAGCAGTCAGTCTTCACAGTGGAGGATATGAAGAACATGCCAGTAATTGATAAGGAGACTGAGGAAGGTGAGGACCTAGAAATAACCATTATCATGAAAGCGTTAGAGCTGGGCAAACTAATGAAGTGAAAGGTAGACAAGTCTCCTTGCCCTGATGGAATACATCTCAGGGTGCTACCAGAGATAGAGGGAGAAATAGTAAATATACTTGGAGTCAGAATCCTACAGCCCTTTGGCCAAAACTGGCCCATGTCGGCCAAAATGTCCATCCACGCGAACCCCATTTCCCTGCACTTGGCCCATCTGCTTCTGAACCTTTGCTATCCATGTATTTGTCCAAATGTCCTTTACATGTTGTTAATGTACCCACCTCAACCACTTCCACTGGCAGCTCAATCCATATACATACCACCCTGTGTGTAAAACAGGTGCCCCTCAGGTTCCTTTTCACTCTTTCTCCTCTAACCTTAAACTGATGCCCTCCACTCTTTGATTCCCTGGGCCAAAGACTGAGTGCATTCAACTTACCCAAGCCTCTCATGGTCTTATACACTTCTAGAAAAGATCCCCCCTTTGTTTTATCTGCTCTAAACAAAACAAATCCTCGCGTGTCCAACCTCTCCCTATAACTCAGACCCCTGAGCCCTGGCAATAATTCTTGTAAATTTCTTCGACACTTTTTCCAGTTTAATAACTGAAACCTACATTACATTCATCATATTTCCAGTGTTTCCCCGCGGCGCTGGAACCGACGGGACAATGCCAATGGATTACAATCCATGATCGATAATTAACTCCTTTACAACAATCCCGTTTTCATAGTGTTTCCCATGGTGCAGGTATCCTTGTGTCTTTCTGGTTGCATGATTAATTAAAACTTGTTCTCAAACAAAACAAACCTGTAGCTTAATTGTTCCTGGGAAATGAGCCATGTTCTTTCAAATTATTAAAAACAAATGAGATCTCTCTCCAAATTCACCACGCTAACATGGACTTGGCTTTGTCTCAGTACTTTTGCCATTCACACTGAGATTTGAAATATTCGCCCACGGACAAAATACACACCTTTGCACATTCTTTCATTGTCTGTGTGTGTTTCCTCTGCGTGCTCCGGTTGCCTCCCACAATCCAAAGACTGACAGTGCAGATCACGTGAAATGACAATGCTAAATTACCCATAGTGTTAGGTGCTTTAGTCAGAGGGCAATGGGTCTGGGTAGGTTGCTCTTTGGAGGTTCGTGTAGACTGGTTGGGCCGAAGGGCCTGTTTCCACACTGTAGGAAATCTAATCTAATCAAATCAATGAGTCTGACTCAGACCCTCCTGGGTGTTGATGAATCCTCCCCCCACGTCCTAGGGTTTCTTTCCACGTCAGACCCACATTGTTTTTTTCCCCAGTCTGGAACCTCTTATTTAATTACCCCACAGACCTCTGATGAGAACCATCCTGCACACACTGGCCAAATCATACCTGGTTGAACGAAAATGAACCAAATTAGAACTCTAATTACAGGCAGACCCCTGTCCCTCTCCATAACATTCCTGAATCTTCACAAGAGTTCTGATAACTTTCTGCAAAATGCTTCCCCATTAATACTTTAACCACTTGTCAGGATATCAGGGGAGGGGGCATTTCCCTGGGTCCTGCTTTCAGCGGGAGGAAGCTGCCAATGACAGATTAATCCAACCCACCTACAGCCTCCCTGGAACTGAACAATGCTGCACATACGCCAACAACTGGCCAGCACTGTGCCCATGCACTGGTCTCCCCTCCTACATCACATGCTCCAGATCACACAGGAGCCTGGGTGATTGACAGCAACTGCTGCCCAATAGAGTGGAGGGGACGGGGCTTGAGGACTGGAGAAATTGGATTGTAAGCAATGAATGAATGTGGAGGATACTGGGGGATGGATAGGTCAGTGAGGGACAGGAGCAGAGCAGCAGCAGGACGGAATCTTGGACAAACTGAGCAATGGGAGAGTCTGACAGGAAAGAACCCACAGGAAGGTTCAGGTTAAAGGCTCAGGCAGGGACAGCTGGAAGATAGTATGGTCTGGTGGCTTGGGCACGTTTTCCAATCAGCCTCTTCAAAGATGTGTAGGGGGTAGTGTAATTTTTAAATGGTTAGCTGCCTTTTAGTCTTTTCTACCTCATAGTAAACACAAGCAGACACTCGAAACTGTTGCCGAACCTCCCCCACGTTTATATGAATGAAATAGTTGTAACAGCTTTCCTCGATAGTTGAGAGGCCGCCCTTAACCACAGTTGTACAACATCATCCATATAAGGAAAGAACGGGGAGCTCAAACAGTGATTGGCCAAGTGAATAACAAAATAATCGCAGGCACCAGAACCCAAATAAGGAAAACAGTGGGGAATCCTAGCACTCGTTGGTCAAGGCAGCAGTAGTAGACCCAGCCCACATATACATGTATATAATGCGTGGAGATTACTATGCTTGTGTGTGTGTACCTTTGGGAACAGCACCCGACTTTGCAAAGTTGAATGAAAAAGTTTTGGACAGACTCCTCCGTGTCTTTGTTCCTGGGAAGGGAAATAAAAAGTGCCGTAGATGGGGCTGGATAGCCACTTATCTCGCACAATTGGGGGCTCCTCCGGGATGAAATAATTATTGCTGGGGGGGGGATAGTCTCTTCGGCTCACGGATCAAGCCTGATTACAACAAAGACGCGTCTAGTATATATTTATACTTCTCACTGATCAGCTTGGTCCCTCGGCCGTCGGCCAAGAGAGGATGTGACCTGTCTCATTTAAAAATAATTTTGAATCCTGGAAAAGGAACACACGGACGAGTGCTGGGACGACCGGTTAGTGACTATACACGGGGGTACACACATTTAAAAAGGCCAGACAACTCCATGCACGGATCAAGGTAAGAGATTCTTTTGTTCTTCCTTGTTGGTCGCGTGGTTTTGACGGTCATCTGTGAAAACGCTTTGGGCGTTTAAGACCAGGACTGAAGATAAACCATGGGAAATTGTGGTTTTGATGGTCCTCTGTGAAAACGCTTTGGGCGTTTAAGACCAGGACCGAAGATAAACCATGGGAAATCAGACTTCTAGATTTACTAAGGAAAAGTCAGGGAAGACTGCAAATGGGAAACAATACCCCCCGATAGTCCATTAGGTCGGAAGTTAAGTCTATGGACGGACAGTAGTAGAACGAAGGACTTAAAGAAAGAGACCATGATAAAATATTGTTGTTTTATATGGACCAAAGAACCTATCCGCGCCCCCTCGGTAGTTTGGCCCGAGTATGGGTCTGATGAAGACTGGGTGTGTCAAATCCTAAATGTATATGTTAACAGAAAACAACCGTTTGACCCAGAGGAGAGCAAATATGCCGCCGCCTGGTTGGCGGGCGACGGCGAGAGTTCCACGCGTCTCTATCCTCTGATTCCCCAAACAGACCCGAGGAAGCCCCAGAAGTCTTGGGACATCCTCACCGACGGTTTGCCACCGTCTTCCCCGCCCCCGTATATACCACCCGCGCACGACCAGGCGTCCAGCGCGGACCTCCCTCCTGCGATGGATAATTCTGAGTCCCAGCAGGCTACGACCAGTGAGGAAGGGACTGCTGGGGGGGGGGGGGGGGGTTGGGGGCACAGGAGGGGGTGCAGAACTCACCCCAGGCACTAGGAAATCAGTCCGACTCGAGATGCGGAGAGGTCGAGAAGAGGGATTGAGAGCTGGGAGGAGTGACAATATTGAACAGCTGAACCCCTTACGAGAGGTGCCGTTTGGGAACGAACGGACCGGGTTCGTAGTACAACCTTTAAATTCTGGGGATATCCGGCAACTCCGTAATGAACTACCCCGTCTACTGGACGACCCCGTCAGTGTGGGAATACAACTGGACCAATTTCTGGGGCCCAGTATATATACATGGGCTGAACTGCAGGCCATGATGAGAATACTATTTAATTACGATGAAATTGTTATGATCCGGAATAGTGCAATGGCCATTTGGGATAGGGAGCATCAGGACGGCCCTCAGCGTGGAGAGCAGAAGTACCCCTTAGAGGACCCCCGGTGGGATCATAACGACGCGGGGGGACGGGCCAATATGACAGACCTCAGAAGCCTTATAATCAGGGGGATCCAAACCTGCGTGTCCAAACAGCGGAATTTAACAAAAGCATTTGAAGTTGGATAGAAAAAGGATGAATCCCCGAGTGAGTTTTTAGACCGTTTGCGGGAGTCCATGCGAAAGTATTCAGGTTTAGACCCCGATGGGGAAATAGGCACTTTGTGACTAAGTCATGGCCTGACATTCAGAAGAAATTACAGAAAGTGGAGGATTGGGCTGAAAAGGATGTTGCAGAATTATTACGGGAAGCACAGAAGGTGTACGTTCAGAGGGATGTAATAAGGGAGAAACATAAGACAAAAATGATGGTGGCAGCCGTACGGGAAGCTTGTAAGTCCACCGGAATGGGGGAGGGAGATTATGGGGTGGAAAGAGGAACGTCGAAGAAAAGTTGGAGAGGGAGAGAAGCGAGACGGGGCAGAAGTGAGAGAGGAGGATCTTATGGAATTGAGCGCCCTCAGAAGGCCGGATGTTACCATTGCGGGAAACTGGGACACTTCAAAAGGGATTGTCCCGAGTTTAAAAGGGAAAGAGAAGGGATGTATGAAATGGAGTGTGAACAAATGGATTAGGGAAGTCAGGGGAGGATCGGAACACGGGCCTACCAAGAACCCCTGGTAAATTTACGGGTGGGCCCATTTAGACAAGGTGTTACCTTCTTAGTTGACACAGGCGCTGGCAGGTCCTCAATTCCCCTACATCAGAGGGGGGTTGGATTCCAAGCTAAAACATTAAACATTTCAGGAGTTAAGGGTGGGGTTTTTAGTGCGAGAATATTCGAACCACAACCCTTGCGGCTGGAGGAGGAGGAGCTCCAGGTGGAAATCCTTCACCTCCCCCATCTTCCCTATGGGTTGTTGGGACGGGATTTGATAGTCCGTTTCGGATTGCGAATAGAAGTGGGAGAAGAGGAAGAATTAGCCGTTACCATGTCATACCTTAGTGAGTCCCGATTGACAGAGATAGACCCTAAGGTTTGGGTCGCCAAAGGGAACCGGGGGGGACTCGCAATTCGACCTGTGGAGGTAAAATTAAAGCCCCAGAGCCCCGACGTCAGAGTGCGCCAATACCCCATCTCTTGGGAAGGGAGGCAGGGCCTGAAGACAGTTATGGAAGACCTAATAAAAGATGGATTGGTAGAGCCCTGTATGTCACGATACAATTCCCCCATCCTGCCGGTCCAGAAGTCGGACGGGAGCTACCGAATGGTCCAAGACCTAAGGGAAGTAAATAAAATTGTCCAAGTACGGCACCCTGTGGTACCGAACCCATACACTATTCTGGGGCGAATCCCCCCGGACCACGGCTGGTTTAGTGTTATAGACTTAAAGGATGCCTTCTGGGCGTGTCCCCTGGACAAGGACAGTAGGGATCTTTTTGCTTTTGAATGGGAGAATCCTGATACTGGCAGAAAACAACAGTACAGGTGGACCGTGCTCCCCCAAGGATTCACTGAGTCCCCGACTCTGTTCGGGCAGATTCTGGAACAATTATTGGAGGGACTAACCTTGTCCCCGGCCCTAAAGCTTATACAATACGTGGACGATCTCCTTTTATCCGGACCCGCGGAGGAGGACGTCCTACTTGGGACTAATGTCCTATTAAATTACCTAGCTGAGAAGGGGTTAAGAGTGAGTCAGAAGAAGCTCCAATATGTCGAGAAAGAGGATAATTACCTGGGACACTTGATAAGCCAGGGACAGAAACGAATAAGTCCGGAAAGAGTGCGGGCAATAATCGAACTAGGCCTCCCAACGACCAAGAGGGAGTTGCGGAAGTTCTTGGGACTCTTAGGCTATTGTCGGTTATGGATAGACGACTATGCCCCCCCTTACTAAAGACTTGTACCTAAAACTCATTGAGGAGGCACCCAACAGAATAAAATGGGAGGAGGAGGAGAAAAAGTTAATTGAAATCCTAAAAGGAAAATTGATGGCCGCACCTGTTTTAAGCTTGCTGGATTTTAGTAAGACATTTCGTCTCTTTGTGAACTCCAGAAAGGGAACCGCTCTTGGAGATATTGACCCAGGATTGGGGGGGGGGAAAAGGAAGCCCGTGGCTTTCCTGTCAAAAATTCTGGATCCAGTCTCCCGAGGGTGGCCGGAGTGTGTCCAAGCGGTGGCAGCCACGGCAAAGCTGGTAGAGGAAAGCAGGAAGTTGACTTTCGGGGCCCCCTTGACAGTCACTACTACCCACCAGGTTAGAACTATCCTGAATCAGAAGGCCGGGAGGTGGCTGACTGACTCGAGGATTCTGAAATATGACGCCATATTGTTAGACCGAGAAGACCTCCGAATAGAAGTCGGGGGCTGCCAGAACCCGGCGGACTTTCTTTGGAAAGGGGAAGGGGAGGAGGAACTGGAACACTGCTGTTCAGACATAATAGAGTACCAGAGTAAAGTGAGGGAAGATCTGAGGAATACCCCCTTACATGCAGGTAGGCGGTGGTACATTGACGGGTCCTCTCGAGTGATAGATGGGAAGAGACACAACGGTTATGCAGTCATTAGTGAGAATGGTTGGGAATTAGTGGAAAGTGGACGGCTACTGAATGCCTGGTCCGCACAAACGTGCGAATTGTACGCCTTGCACCGGGCTCTGAGGAATTTAAAGGGAATAGCCGGGACAATCTACACTGACTCTAAGTATGCCTTTGGGGTAGTACACACCTTTGGGAAGATCTGGAAAGAAAGGGGAATGATAAATAGTAGAGGAAAGGAGTTGGTCCACGAGGAACTAGTAGCCATGATCTTGGAGGATTTGTTGCTGCCACAAGAGATTGCTATAGTACATGTGAAAGGACACCAGAAAGACGATAAAATAGAGACCCTGGGGAATCAATTGGCAGATGAACAGGCAAAATTGGCTGGGATGCGGAAGGAAGTAATAAACTGCCTGGTAAGGATTCCACAGATATCCGAAATTACCGAAGTGCCCACGTTTACTGACAAAGAAGAAACTCTTCTCACGTCTCTGGGGGGTACAAAGGATAGGGAAGGCAAGTGGACCTTACCCGATGGCCGCCAGCTACTAAATCGACCGTTGACGCTGGACATTATTGCCCGTTTACACCAAGGGGGTCACTGGGGCGCCCAGGCACTGTGCGATGCCTTCCTGCGCCGATATGCTCACCCTGGTCTGTACACGGTAGCCAAGCAGGTCACAGGAGATTGCATAACGTGTCGAAAGATTAACAAAAGGGGGCTGCGGCAGCATGCAAGACAAGGGGGTAGGAGCCCGGCCTATAGGCCGTTTGAGTATGTTCAGGTAGATAGGTCGCCTGAAGTATCTATTAGTAGTGGTAGATCACCTGACTGGATGGGTGGAAGCTTTCCCCACTACCACGGCAACGGCAACTCAGGTTAGCAAGATTCTACTCGAGCAAATCATCCCACGATTTGGGCTACCCCGCGCTATTGACTCTGACCAGGGGAGCCACTTCACCTCGACCGTCCTCCAGAATGTAGTGCAAGCAATGGGGATTGACTGGGATTTGCACACCCCCTGGCATCCCTCCTCCTCGGGCAAGGTCGAAAGAATGAACCAGACCATCAAAAAGCAGCTAACCAAGCTCACTAGTGAAATCGGCCTGCCTTGGACCAAATGCCTACCCCTTGCCCTATTGCAAATTCGCACCCAGCCAAGGCGGGATTTGGGCGTCTCCCCTTTCGAAATGCTATTTGGCGTCCCGTTCCATGGGCCGAAGGGGGAACCTCCTGTATTTGAGTCTCGGGATATGTTTGTGCAAAAATATGTGGTGGCTTTGGGGTCTGCTCTATCTCGTTTACGCCAACAGGGACTTTTGGCACAGACGCCGCCCCTCTAGTTTGCGGTGCACACCGTCAAGCCGGGCCAGTGGGTCCTGATTAAAAGCTGGAAGCAACGTACCCTCGAACCAACTTGGGACGGTCCCTTCCTGGTACTTTTGACGACCGAAACGGCTGTCCGTACGGCCGAAAAGGGCTGGACACATTACACTCGAGTCAAGGGACCAGTGCCACAACCGACGGAGGACGAACGAACCTCTCTGACAAAGGCATCTAAGGAACAGGGACCCTGAGAACGAACTAATCGGACTTTGGCGAGTCTAAAGGAACTGTGCCCTCGGGCTGTCAATCGTATTGTTAACTTGCTAATCCATTATCCTTGGGCTGGGTCATAGTGTGCGTATTACCCAATTTGGCCTCTGGAAAAAACAAGCAGAGGACCGTCAGTGGTTCACCATCTCCGTGCTTGCCAACCAATCAACACAGACACTTAGCTTAGACCTATGTGAGTTGGTGCCCTGTAGGACTAAAAGTCAACTGAATCAAACTAAGCGAAACCTAGAGAGAGAAAGGGGATTCCAGGGTCAGACGTTAGTATTACAATTGCATGGTAGGGAAGTCCTAAATAGGCCTCCAGCCCCCGGGGTCCAGGCTATGATGTCAGTTGTCCGTGATCCCATCACCCCTGGACGGGATTGTGGGCAGAATCAGTGCAATCCGCTCTATCTGACCATAAAGAACTTGGAAAAGAACGAGGTGAGCCTTAATAGAACAATACTGGGTATTAGAGTTGGGGGCCAGGCAGGATGGGGGGGGATGCAGCTGGGCTGCACGTATATCACGGTCATTGAAGCTGAGTCTGGGGGCTCATCCACCACTGATAAGCAGGAAAAGATTAGAATAATTGAGACGACGGATTTGGAAAAGACCTTTGAAATAGAAACGGGATACGGGGAGGCGAATGCCTGGATGGAATGGATCAAATATACTGTGAGGAGCATGAAAAAGAGTGATTGCTACGCATGCACGAGTGCCCGCCCTAACCCTCAGGTAGTCCCATTCCCGCTGGGATGGGAGAAACACCCACGAGTCATGGACTGCATGATAAGGCTGTACCAGGACCGAGAGGCCTGGAACGACCCCACTTGTCGACCCTTGAGTTTGAAGTTTCCCCCCGTCAGGTCTGAGGGGGCGCCCCGCCCGCCATCATTCTCAGGGGTAACGGGTACGCACCAGGCCTGTGTCTCTCGGACGGGTCTACAGTGGGACGACGATGTGGGGACATTTGACAAGTGCAGCGGATCAATTCGGCTGGTCAATGAAACTACCGGGGGCGGGAATTACTCCCACATTCATGTGCCTAGGGCAGACCTCTGGTGGTACTGTGGTGGGAGGGTTCTGCGACCGACCCTGCCCCAAAAATGGACGGGCACTTGTGCAATCGTTCAATTGGCCATCCCATTCACCCTGGTATTCGAAAAACAAGAGCAACCCCGTTCTAGTGGAAGAACTGAGAGAGCTTTGGAGACCTCTTTCGATGATAACATATATTTCGATGCCATAGGGGTCCCCAGGGGTGTTCCTGACGAATACAAGGCTAGGAACCAGATAGCGGCGGGTTTTGAGTCGTCACTGTTCTGGTGGGTGACCATCAATAAGAATGTGGATTGGATTAATTATATTTACTACAATCAGCAGAGGTTCATTAATTATACCCGGGATGCAGTGAAAGGAATAGCAGAACAACTGAACGCCACTAGTAGGATGGCGTGGGAAAATAGGTTGGCCTTAGACATGATGTTGGCAGAGAAGGGGGGTGTTTGTGTCATGATGGGCACTCAGTGCTGCACTTTCACCCCAACAACACAGCCCCTGATGGGTCCATCACCCGCGCCCTGGATGGACTCACCACATTGGCGGACGAACTGGCCGAAAACTCGGGCATCGACTCTGGCCTCACAGACTGGTTGGAAGCTTGGTTCGGTAAATGGACGGGGGTGGTCGTTCCCTTTCTTGTCTCATGTATAGTGGTGGCAGGGGTACTCACTGCCCTTGGGTGTTGCGTTATTCCCTGTGTCCAGGGATTAACTCAACGACTGATCGAAACCGCCCTTACTAAGAAGGATGTTCCCTATGGGCAGGTTGAACGAATAAATCTCGAGATGGAACAACGTGAATCCCTCTTGGGCGGGGGTAGTATTAGAGAAGGGCAGTTTGATGAACAAGCTCGGGAGTTATTAAATGCCCTGGAGAAGAAACTTACGGTTGAAAAATTACAGGCCGTAAGAAAAGACACGGGGGATTTGTAGGGGGTAGTGTAATTTTTAAACGGTTAGCTGCCTTTTAGTCTTTTCTACCTCATAGTAAACACAAGCAGACACTCGAAACTGTTGCCGGACCTCCCCCACGTTTATATGAATGAAACAGTTGTAACAGCTTTCCTCGATAGTTGAGAGGCCGCCCTTAACCACAGTTGTACAACATCATCCATATAAGGGAAGAATGGGAAGCTCAAACACTGATTGGCCAAGTGAATAACAAAATAATCGCAGGCACCAGAACCCAAATAAGGAAAACAGTGGGGAATCCTAGCACTCGTTGGTCAAGGCAGCAGTACTAGACCCAGCCCACATATACATGTATATAATGCGTGGAGATTACTATGCTTGTGTGTGTGTACCTTTGGGAACAGCACCCGACTTTGCAAAGTTGAATGAAAAAGTTTTGGACAGACTCCTCCGTGTCTTTGTTCCTGGGAAGGGAAATGAAAAGTGCCGTAGATGGGGCTGGATAGCCACTTATCTCGCACACTCTCCGTTCCCCTCTCTCTGTCCCCCTATCTCTGTCCCCCCTCTCTCTCGGTTCCCGTCTCTCTGTTCTCTCTCTGTCAACACCCTTTCCGCTCCCGTCACCCCTCTCTCTCTGTTCCCCTCTCTCTGTCCCCCCTCTCTCCATCCCCCCTCTCTCTGTCCCCCCCTCTCTGTCCCCCCTCCCTCTTCGTTCCCCTCTCTCTGTCCCCCATCTGTCTGTCCCCGTCTCTCTGTCCCCCCTCTCTCTCTGACCCCCTTTCTCTGCCCCCCCTCTCTCTGTCCCCCCACTCTCTGTCGCCCAAATGTCTGTGCCCCCGGTTCCTCTGTCCCCATCTCTCTCTGTCCCTCCCTCTGACCCTCCTCTCTCCATCCCACCCCTCTATCCAACTCTCTCTGTCCCTTCTCTCTGTTCCTCCTCTCTCTGTCCGCCCTCCCTCTGTCCCCTTCTCTCTGTCCCCATCATTCTGTCCCCCTCTCTGTCCCTGTCTCTCTGTTCCGCCCTTCTGTCCCCTCTCTCTCTGTCCCCCTCTCAATCCCCCCTCTGCACCCGCTCTCTCTGTCCCTCCTCTCTCTCTCTGTTCGTCCTCTTTCTGTCCCCCTCTCAATCCCTCCCCTCTCTGTCCCCCTCTCTGTCCCCCCCGCTCCCTGTCACCCTTCTGTCTGTCCTCCCTCTCTCTGTCAACCTCCTCTCTGTCCCCATTCTCTCTGTCCCCCTCTCTCTGTCCCCCTCTCGCTGTCCACCCTCTCTCTCTTCCCCCTCTCTTTACCCCCCTCTCTCTCCCCATCTCTCCCCTACCTCGCTCCTCCACTGTCTTGTCCCCTTCTCTCTCTGTCCCCTCCCTCTCTGTACCCCCTCTCTGTCCCACCCTCTCTGTCTGTCCCCTCTGTCCCCCTCTCCCTTTCACTCTCTTTCTTTCTCCCGGTCTCTTAGCCCCCTTCTTTCTGTCCCCCCCTCTCTCTGCGCTCCCTCTCTCTTCCCCCCCCCCCTCTCTCAATGTCCCCCCTCTCTCTGCCCCCCCTCTCTCTCGGTCCCCCTCTCTTTGTCCCCCCTCTCTGTACCCCCCGCTCTGTCACCCTCCTCTCTGTCCTCACTCTCTCTTTCACCCTCTCACTCTGTGCCTCCCTCTTCCTCTGTCCCCATTTATCTGTCCACCCCTCTCTCTCTGTACCCCCTCTCTGTTCCCCTCTCTCTGTCCCCCCACTCTCTGCACCCTTCTCTCTGTCCCCCTCTTTCTCTTACCCCTATCTCTACCCCCCTCTCTATCCGCTATCACTCCACCCTCTCTCTCCCCCCACTCTCTTGTTCCCCTCTCTCTCTGAACCCCCTCTCTCACTGACCCCTCTCTCACTCTGACCGCCCCCTTCTGTCCCCACTCTCTCTGTCCCCCTCTCTCTCTGTCCCCCCGCGCTCTCTGTCCTCTCTCTCTGACCCCCTCTCTCTCTGTTCCCCCCCTTCACCCCACTCTCTCTGTCCTCTCTCTGTCCCCCTCTACCGCCCTCTCTCTGTGACTCCCACTCTCTATTTCCCCCACCTCTCTCTCTCTCTCCCGCTGTCTGTCTCCCTATCTTGGTCCCCTGTCTCTCTGCCCTTCCTTCTCTCTGTCCCCCCCCCAGTCCGCCCCATCTCTCCCTCTCTCTCTTTCCCCCTCTCTCTATCCCCCCTCTCTCTGTCGCCCTCTCTGTCCCCTTCTCTCTCTTCCCCCCTCTGTCTCCGCTCTCTGTCCCCCCTCTCTCAATCCCCCCTCTGCCCCCCTCTCTGTCCCCCCTCTCTCTGTTCGCCTTCTCTCTCTGTTCGCCCTCTCTCTGTCCCACTCTCCGTCCCTCCCCTCTCTGTCCCACCTCTCTCTGTCCCCTCTCCTTCTCTCCACTCTCTGTCCCCCCTCTCTCTGTCCCCTCTCTCTGTCCCCCTCACTCTTTCCCCCCCTCTCTCTATCCCCCCTCTCTGTCCCCTCTCTCTGTTCCCCTCTCTCTGTTCCCCCTCTGTCCCCTCTCTCTCTGTCCCCCATCTCTCAATCCCCCCCCTCTGCAACCCCTCTTTCTGTACCCCATCTCTCTCTGTTCGCACTCTCTCTGTCCCACTGTCCGTCCCTCCCCTCTCTGTCCCCCCCTCTGGCCCCCTCTCCCTGTCACCCTTCTGTCTGTACCCCCTCTCTGTCACCCTCCTCTCTGTCCCCATTCTCTCTGTCCACCCCCTCTCTCTGACCCCCTCTCTCTGTCCCCCTCTCACTGTTCCGCCTCTCTCTGTCCACACTCTCTCTCTTCCCCACTCTTTACCCCATCCCTCTCCCCACCTCTCCCCTACCTCCCACCCCCCACTCTCTTGCCCCCCCCCCTCTCTCTGTCCCCCCTCTCTGTACCTCCGCTTGGTCACCCTCCTCTCTGTCCCCATTCTCTCTGTCACCCTCTCACTCTGTGCCTCCCTCTCCCTGTGTCCCCATTTCGCTGTCCACCCCTCTCTCTGTACACCCCCTCTGTCCACCTCGCTCTGTCGCCCCCACTCTCTGCACCCTTCTCTCTGTCCCCCTCTCTCTCTTCCCCTATCTCTACCCCCCTCTCTATCCCCTATCACTCCACCCTCTCTCTCCCCCAACTCTCTTGTCCACCTCTCCCTCTGTCCCACACTCTCTCTGCCCCCCTCTCTCTCTGTCCCCCCCTCTCTCTGTCCTCTCTCCCTCTCTGTCCCCCCTCTCTCTCTGTCCCCCTCCTCTGCCCCCCCGTCCTCTCTCTCTGACCCCCTCTGCCGCACTCTCTCTGTGACCCCCACTCTCCCTGTCCCCCACCTCTCTCTGTCTCGCCCGCTGTCTGTCTCCCTCTCTCGGTCCCCTCTCTCTCTGCCCCTCCTTCTTTCTGTCCCCCCGCTCTCAATCCGACCCATATGTCCACCTCTCTCTTTCCACACTCTCTCTATCCCCCTCTCTCTGTCCCCCTCTCTGTCCCCGTCTCTCTTCCCGCCTCTGTCCCCACTGTCTCTGTCCCCTCTCTCTCTGTTTGACTTCTCTCTCTGTTCACCCTCTCTCTGTGTCCCCCTCTCCATCCCTCCCCTCTCTGTCCCACCTCTCTCTCTGTCCCCCTATCTCTGTCCCCCTCTCTCTGTCCCCTCTCTCTCTGTCCTACCTCTCTCTGTCCCCCTCTCCGTCTCTCCCCTCTCTGCCCCCCCTCTCTCTGTCCCCCTCTCTCTATTCCCCCCTCTCTGTCCCCCTTCTCTGTCCCCCTCTCTCTGCTCCCCCCTCCGTCCTCTCTCTCTGCTCCCTCCTCCGTCCCCTCTCACTCTGTCCCCCTCTCTCTCTGTCCGCCCTCTCTCTGTTCGCCCTCTCTCTGTGCCCCTCTCCATCCCTCCCTTCTCTGTCCCCCCTCTCTCTGTCACACTCCTCTCTCTTCCCATTCTCTCTGTCCAACCCTCTCACTCTGAACCGTCCTCTCCCTCTATCCCCATTCTCTGTCCACCCCTCTCTCTCTGTCCCCCTCTCTCTGTCACTCTCTCTCTGTCCCTCTCTCTGTCCCCCCACTCACTGTCCCCCTCTGTATGTCCACCCTCTCTCTCTTCCGCCTCTCTATACCCCCCTCTCTCTCCCCATATCTCCCCTACCTCGCTCCCCCACTCTCTTGTCCCTCTCTCTCTCTCTGTTCCCTCCCTCTCCGTTCCACCTCTCTCTGTCCCACTCTCTCTCTGTCCCACCCGCTCTCTGACCGTCCCCTCTGTCCCCTTCTCTCTTTCCTCCTCTTTCTTTCCCCGCTCTCTCTGCCCACCTCTTTTTGTCCCCCTCTCTCTTCGCCCCCATCTCTCTGTCTCCCTCTCTCAATAGCCCCCCTCTCTCTGTCCCCACTCTCTCTGTGTCCCCCTCTCTCTGTCCCCCCTCTCTGTACCCACCGCTCTGTCACCCTCTTCTCTGTCCCCACTCTCTCTGTCACCATCTCACTCTGTCCCTCCCTCTCCCTCTGTCCCTATCTCTCTGTCCACCGCTCTCTCTCTGTCCCCCTCTCTCTGTTCCCCTCTGTCTGTCCCCCCACTCTCTGCACCCCTCTCTCTGTCCCCCTCTCTTCCTCCTCTCTCTACCCCTCTCTGTCCGCTGTCACTCCACCCTCTTTCTCCTCCCACTCTCTTGTCCCCCTTTCTCTCTCTCCCCCTCTCTCTCTCTGATCCCCCATCTTTCTCTGACCGCCCCCTCTCTGTCCCCCTTCCCTCTGTCCGCCTTCTATCTGTCCCCCGTCTCTCTGTACCCTCTTTCTTTGCCCCTCCCTCTCTCTGTCCCTCTCTCTCTCTCTCCTTCCCCCCTCACTCTCATTCTCCCCTCTCTCTGGCACCCCCTCTCTCTGTCCCCCTCTCTCTGTCCCCACTCTCTCTCTCTGTCACCCCTCTCTCTTCCCCCTCTGCCCCCCCTCTGACCCCCTCTCCCTCCGTTCTCTCCTCTCTCTGTCCCCCTCTCTTTGTTTCCCTCTCTCTGTCCCCACTCTCTCTGTCCCCTTCTCTCTTTGTCCCCCCTCTCTCTTTGTTCCCCCTCCCTAATTGTCCCCCTCTCTCTGTACCCCCCCGTTCCCATCTCTTTGTACACCTCTCTCTGCCCCCTCTGCCTCCCTCTCTCTTTGAACCCAACTCTCTCTGTCCCCCCACCTCTCTCTGTCTCTCCCGCTCTCTATCACCCTCTCTCGGTTCCCTCTCTTTCTGCCCCTCCTTCTTTCTGTCCCCCCACTCTCAGTCTGCCCCCTCTGTCCCCTTCTCTCTTTCCCCCTCTCTCTGTCCCTCCCTCTCTGTCCCCTTGTCCGTCCCTCTACTGCATCCCCGTCTCTCTGTCTCCCATCTCTTACTGTCCCCACTCTCTCTGTCCCCTCACTCTCTCTGATCCCCCCTCTCCATCCCTCTCTCTCTGTCCCCCTCTCTGTCCCCATGCTCTCTCTGTCCCCCCCTCTCTGTGTACCCATCTCACTCTGTCCTCTCTCTATTACCTCCCTCTCTGTCCCCCCGTCCCGCCCTCTGTCCCCCACTCTCTCCATCCCCCACTCTCTGTCCCCCTCTCTTTGTCCCCCACTCTCTCCATCCCCCACTCTCTGTCCCGCACTCTCTGTCCCCAACTCTCTGTCCCCCTACTCTCTGTCCCCCTCTCTCTCACGTTCTCTCTGTCCCCCCCTCTCTCTGTCCCCCACTCTCTGTCCCCCTCTCTCTCTGTCCCCCACTCTGTCCCCACGCGCTCTCTGTCCCCCCTGTCTCTGTGTCCCCCTCTCACTCCCTCCTCTCTCTCAGCTCCCTCTCTGTTTTTGCGTCCCCCCTCTGTCGCCCACTCTCTCCCCCGTACCCCCTCTCTCCCCCACTCTCTCCATCCCCCACTCTCTGTCGTCCCTCACTCCATCGCCCTCTCTCTGACACCCTCTCTCTGTCCCCCTCTCTCTCTCCCCCAGTTTCTGTACCCCTCTCTCTTTCACCCCTCTCTCTATCCCCCGTCTCTGTCCCCTCTCTCTGTTCCCCTCTCTCAGTTCCCCCCTCTGTCCCCTCTCTCTCTGTCCCCCCTCTCTCAATCCCCCCTGCACCCCCTCTTTCTGTCCCCCCTCTCTCTCTGTTCGCAGTCTCTCTGTCCCAGTCTCCGTCCCTCCCCTCTCTATCCCCCCCTCTGTCCCCCTCTCCCTGTCACCCTTCTGTCTGTACCCCCTCTCTGTCACCCTCCTCTGCCCCCATTCTCTCTGTCCACCCTCTTCTCTCTGATCCCCTCTCTCTGTCCCCCTCTCTCTGTTCCCCCTCTCTCTGTCCACACTCACTCTCTTCCTCCTCACTTTACCCCCTCTCTCTCCCCACCTCTCCCCTCCCTCCCACCCCCCACTCTCTTGCCCCCCCTCTCTCTGTCCCCCCCTCTGTACCCCCGCTTGGTCACCCTCCTCTCTGAACCCACTCTCTCTGTCACCCTCTCACTCTGTGCCTCCCTCTCCCTGTGTCCCCATTTCGCTGTCCACCCCTCTCTCTCTGTACACCTCCTCTGTCCACCTGGCTCTGTCGCCCCCACTCTCTGCACCCTTCTCTCTGTCCCCTTCTCTCTCTTCCCCCTGTCTCTACCCCCTCTCTATCCCCTATCACTCCACCCTCTCTCTCCCCCCAACTCTCTTGTCCACCTCTCCCTCTGTCCCACATTCTCTCTGCCCCCCCTCTCTCTCTGTCCCCCTCTCTCTCTGTCCTCTCTCCCTCTCTGTCGCCCCCACTCTCTGTCCCCCTCCTCTGCCCCCCCCGTCCTCTCTCTCTGACCCCCTCTGCCGCACTCTCTCTGTGACCCCCACTCTCCCTGTCCCCCAACTCTCTCTGTCTCTCCCGCTGTCTGTCTCCCTCTCTCGGTCCCCTCTCTCTCTGCCCCTCCTTCTTTCTGTCCCCCGCTCTCAATCCGCCCCATATGTCCACCTCTCTCTTTCCACACTCTCTCTATTCCCCTCTCTCTGTCCCCCTCTCTGTCCCTGTCTCTCCCTTCCCCCCTCTGTCCCTCTCTCTCTGTCCCCTCTCTCTCTGTTTGACTTCACTCTCTTTTCACCCTCTCTCTCTGTCCCCCTCTCCATCCCTCCCCTCTCTGTCCCGCCTCTCTCTGTCCACCTATCTCTGTCCCCCTCTCTCTTGTCCACCTCTCTCTCTGTCCCACACTCTCTCTGCCCCCCTCTCTCTCTGACCCCTCTCTCTCTGTCCTCTCTCCCTCTCTGTCCCCCCTCTCTCTCTGTCCCCCTCCTCTGCCCTCCCCCCCGTCCTCTCTCTCTGACCTCCTCTGCCGCACTCTCTCTGTGACCCCCACTCTCCCTGTCCCCCAACTCTCTCTGTCTCTCCCGCTGTCTGTCTCCCTCTCTCGGTCCCCTCTCTCTCTGCCCCTCCATCTTTCTGTCCCCCCGCTCTCAATCCGCCCCATATGTCCACCTCTCTCTTTCCACACTCTCTCTATACCCCTCTCTCTGTCCCCCTCTCTGTCCCTGTCTCTCTCTTCCCCCCTCTGTCCCTCTCTCTCTGTCCCCTCTCTCTCTGTTTGACTTCACTCTCTGTTCACCCTCTCTCTGTGTCCCCCTCTCCATCCCTCCCCTCTCTGTCCCACCTCTCTCTGTCCCCCTATCTCTGTCCCTCTCTCTCTGTCCCCTCTCTCTCTGCCCCCCTCTCTCTGTCCCCCTCTCCGTCTTCAACTCACTGCCCCCCCCTCTCTCTGTCCCCGCTCTCTCTATCCCCCCTCTCTGTCCTCCTTCTCTGTCCCCCTCTCTCTGCTCCCCCCTCCGTCCTCTCTCTCTGCTCCCTCCTCCGTCCCCTCTCTCTCTGTCCCCCTCTCTCTCTGTCCGCCCTCTCTCTGTTCGCCCTCTCTCTGTGCCCCTCTCCATCCCTCCCTTCTCTGTCCCCCCTCTCTCTGTCACACTCCTCTCTATCCCCACTCTCTCTGTCCACCCCTCTCTCTCTGTCCCCCTCTCTCCGTCCCCCCACTCACTGTCCCCTTCTGTATGTCCACCCTCTCTCTCTTCCGCCTCTCTATACCCCCCTCTCTCTCCCCATCTCTCCCCTACTTCGCTCCCCCTACTCTCTTGTCCCCCTCTCTCTCTGTCCGCCTCTGTCTGTCCCACTCTCTCTCTGTCCCCACTCTCTCTATCCCCCTGACTCTGAACTCCCTCTCTCTGTCCCCCCTTCTTCTGTCCTCCTCTCGGTCCCCTTCTCTCTCTCTCTGCACCCACAATCTGCCCCCCCTCTCTGTCACCGTCTCTCTGTCCCCTTCACTCTCTGTCCCCCTTCTCCCTGCCCCCATTTTCTCTGTTCCCCCTCCCTCTGCCCCTATCTCTGTCCCCCATCTCCGTCCCTCCCCTCTCTGTCACACTCTCTCTGTCCCCCCTCTCTCTGAGCCCCCTCTCTGCCCCCCCTTCCCGCTTTCTCGGTCCCAGCCATCTCTATGTACCCCCTCTCTCTGTCCCATCACTCTCTCTGCCCCCCCTCTCTCTATCCCTCTCTCTCTGTCCCCCTCTCTCTCTGTCCCCCTCTCTGTCCCCCTCTCTGTGTCCCCCTCTCTCTGTGTCCCCCTCTCACTCCGTTCTCTCTCTATCACAACCCCCTCTGTCCACCCGTCCCCCACTCTCTTCATCCCCCACTCTCTGTCCCTCTCTCTCTGTCCCCCACTCTCTCCATCCCCCACTCTCTGTCCCCCACTCTCTGTCCCCCACTCTCTGTCTCCCTCTCTCTATCCCCCTGCTCTCTGTCTCCCCTCTCTCGCCCTTTCTCTCTGTCCCCTCTCTCTCTGTCCCCCTCTCTTTGTCCCTCTCTCTGTACCCCCTCTCTCTGTCCCCCTTTCTCTGTCCACCTCTCTCGCAGTCCCCCTCTCTGTCCCCATGTGCTCTCTGTCCCACCATCTCTGTGTCCCCCTCTCACTCCCTCCTCTCTCTGTCACCTCACTCTCTGTCTACCCGTTCCCCCCTCTGTCCCCCACTCTCTCCCTCATCCCCCCTCTGTGCCCCACTCTCTCCATCCCCCACTCTCTGTCCCCCCTCTCTCTGTCCCCCACTCTCTGTCCCCCTCTCTCTGTCCCCCACTCTCTGCCCCCCTCTCTGTTTCCCGTCTATTTGTTCCCCTCTCTCTGTCCCCCCCTCTCTCTGACCCGTCTCTCTGTCCTCCTCTCTCTGTCCCCCACTCTCTGTCCCCCACTCTCTGTCCCCCTCTCTCTGTTCCCCCTCTCTTTGTCCCCCTCTCTCTGTCCCCCCTCTCTCTGTCTCCCTCATTCTGTCTCCCACTATCTGACCCCTCTCTATACACCGCTCTCTCTCCCCATCTGTCCCCTACCTCGCTCCCCCCTCTCTTGTCCCCCTCTCTCTGTTCCCTCCCTCTCTGTCCCCCCTCTCTCTGTCCCACCCTCTCTGTCCCCACTCTCTCTGTCCGTCCCCTCTGTCCCCGTCTCTCTTTCCTCCTCTTTCTTTCCCCCTCTCTCTTCGCCCCCATCTTCCTGTCCCCCTCTCTCAATATCCCCCTCTCTCTGTCCCCACTCTCTCTCTGTCCCTCTCTCTCTGTCCCCCCACGCTCTGTCACCCTTCACTCTGTCCCCAATCTCTCTGTCACCCTCTCACTCTGTCCCCAATCTCTCTGTCACCCTCTCACTCTGTCCCTCCCTCTCCCTCTGTCCCGATCTCTGTCCCCCTCTCTCTCTTCCCCCTCTCACTACCCCCTCTCTCTCTCCCCTATCACTCAACCCTCTCTCTCCCCCCACTCTCCTGTCCCCACTCTCTTGTCCCCTCCTCTCTCTCTGTCCCCCTCTCTCTCTGACTCCCTCTCTCACTCTGACCGCCCCCTCTCTGTCCCCTTCTCTCTGTCCTCCCTCTCTCTGTACTCTCTTTCTTTGCCCCTCCCTCTCTATGTCCCCCGCTCTCTCTCTCCGTCCCCCCTCTCTCTCTTTCTCCCCTCTCTCTGGCACCCCCTCTCTCTGTCCCCAATCTCTCTCTGTCCCCACTCTCTTTCTGTCATCCCTCTCTCTTCCCCCTCTGCCCCCCTCTCTCTGACCCCCTCTCCCTCTGTTCCCTCCTCTCTCTGCCCCCTTTCTCTTCCCCCCAGTCACTCCGCTCTCTGTCCCCCTCTCTCTGTCCCCCTCTCTCTGTCCCCACTGTCTCTGTCCCCCCACCTCTCTCTGTCTCTCCCGCACTCTGTCCCCCTCTCTCGGTCCCCTCTCTGTCTGCCCCTCCTTCTCTCTGTCCCTCCGCTCTCAGTCCACCTCCTTTGTCCCCTTCTCTATTTCCCCCTCTCTCTGTCCCACTTCTCTCTGTCCCACCTCTCTCCGTTCCCCTGTCCCCCCTCTACTGCGCCCCCGTCTCTCTGTCTCCCCTCTCTTACTGTCCCCACTCTCTCTGCTCCACTCTCTGTCTCCCCTTCTCCCTGTACCCCCCTCTGTTCCCCCTCTCTCTGTCCCCCCTCTCTCTGTACCACCTCTCGCTGCCCTCCCTCTCTCTCTGTCCTCCTCTCTCTCTCTGTCCTCCTCTCTCTCTGTCCCCCTCTCTCTATCCTCCCTTCTTTCTGTCCCCCTCTCTCAGCCCCCCATCTCTGTCCCCCCCTTCTCGGTCCCAGCCCTCTCCCTGTTCCCCCCTCTCTGTCCCACTCTCAGTCCCCCTCTCTATCTCTGTCCTCCCCCCTCTCTGTATCTCCCGCTCTCTGTCCCCCTCTCTCGGTCCCCCTCTCTCTCTGACCCCTCTATCTGCCCCCCCTCTCTGTCCCCCGGTTTCTCTGTCCCCTTCACTCTCTGTCCCCCTTCTCCCTGTCCCCACTCTCTCTCTTCCCCCTCTTTCTGCCCCCATCTCTGTCCCTCCCAGCTCTGTCCCTCCCCTCTCCGCCCCTCTCCTCTCTTTCCCCCCTCTCTCTGACCTCCCTCTCTGTTCCCCACCCCCGTCCCGCCTTCTCGTTCCCAGCCCTCTCTATGTACACCCCTCTTTCTTTCTCTGCACTCTCTCTGTCCCCCCCCCATCCATCTCTCACTCTGTCCCTCTCTCTGAACCCCGCCTCGCCCGTCCCCCACTCTCTCCATTCCCCACTCTCGGTCCCTCTCTCTCTGTCCGCCACTCTCTCCATCCCCCACTCTCGGTTCTCCTCTCTATCTCCCCCACTCTCTGTCCCCCACTCTCTGTTTCCCTCTCTCTGTCCCCCCCCTCTGTCCCCCTCTCTCTGTCTCCCTCTCTCTATCCGCCTCACTCTGTCCCCCTCTCTCTGTTGCCCTCTCTCTGTCCCCCTCTCTCTCCCGTTCTCTTTGTCCCCCCTTTCTCTCTGTCCCCCGCTCTTTGTCAAGGTCTCTCTATCCCCCCTCTCTCTGTCCCCTCTCTCTGTCCTCATCTCTCTTTCTCCCTCTCTCTGTGTCCCCCATTCACTCCCTCCTCGCTTTGTCACCTCCCTCTCTGTCCCCCCGTCCGCCCCCCGTCCCCACTTTCTCTATCCCCCACTCTCTGACCCCCCTCTGTCCCCCAGTCTCTCCATTCCCCACTCACTGTCCCCCACTCTCTCCGTCCCCCAGTCTCTGTCCCCCACTCTCAGCCCCCCTCTCTGTTCCCCCGCTCTTTGTCCCAATCTCTCTGTTCCCCCTCTCTCTCTGTCCCCCTCTCTCTGTCCCCCACTCTCAGCCCCCCTCTCTGTTCCCCCGCTCTTTGTCCCAATCTCTCTGTTCCCCCCTCTCTCTGTCCCCCTCTCTCTGTCCCCCACTCTCTGACCCCTCTCTCATTATGTCCTCCCCTATTTCTCTCTCTCTCTTCCTCACCTTAGCTCTCCCTTGCCTCTCTCTCGCTCTCTGTCTCTCCCTGCTCCTTCACTCTCTTTCCACTTCTCTCACTCTCGATCCCCCTACCTCAGTCTCTCTTTCTCCCCGCCTCCCTCTGTTTCTCTCTGACTAAATCTCTTTCCCTCCTGCCCCCCCACCCCCTCTCTGATTCAATCTGTCTCCCTGACGCGTCTCTCTCCCTCTGATCCAGAGATTGGGGAGGGGGGTAGTCCCCATGAAAGAACTGAAATCCTGTCCCACTCATGACAGGAAATGGGGAGGTCAGGGTGGAGTGTGGGGGGGATCAGAGGGAGTTAAACCCAGCTCCTGAGCTCAGGGCGCGGTGCCCTCCCCTTCCCTGAGGCCCAGGACTTGGGGCTGAGTCTGTCTCGCTCCAGCTCAGCTTCTCCAACACAAAGACACACAACAACATCGGTCACTCTGCTGCTCGGCACGGTTTAATCAACATTTTTATTGGTTACAAATGGAAGTGATGGATACAGTCAGTGGGATGGTGCCTTTTCTCACTGGCCCCTGAGTTGTGAGAAACATTGAAATGTTTCCCTGTAACCCCCCTGTGGGATAAGGATGGACAAACCAGCGCTACCCTCACTCTGTTACCATAGCGACAGGCTGCTCCATCGCTGAAAGACTGAACTGAAATGAGAAAATCCCGGATGGATTGATTAATGAGGGAATTTGATGGATGGATGGATTTGGGTGAAGGGATATTTCAGCACATTCTTCAGCTGCTGCCTAAACTTAGTCTGGGTCACGGCATAAATCGCGGTGTTTGTGCAGCAACTGAGGAGCTGCAGCATGAAGCCCAATTCCAGCACTAAGGGATGGAGATACACAGACCGATACCCAATATCATCCATCCGGTACCATATAGAATACAGCATTAACGTTGACCATAACAGGATGAAATTGGCCGAGATCACAAACAGTAAAATGATGGATTTTTTTCTGTTTCTCATTTCAGTGTCAGACTGAGCGTCCCCATTGGTGTGAGCGCGGAGTCTCCTGCGGGCTCTGCTGGTCACTAAAATGTGTCTGACGGTGAGAACATTGAGCAGCAGGATCAGGAGAAATGGGACACACGGGGTTAGAATGTTGTGGAGGAACTCGATTGTGACCCAGACAATGGAGAATTGAACACCGTCTGTTACATCACAAAACCAGGGGATGTTCCTCAGCAAATACCGAGTCTCGAGCATAAAATACCAGGAAATGTTCTTTAAACAGCTCAGCACAGTCACTGCTCCCAGAACCACAGCCGCCGTTTTCTCACTGCAATATTTACTTTTCAGCTTCTGGCAACAAATGGCCACAAACCGATCAAAGGTGAAAGTGACGGTGAACCAGACAGAGCAGTCAGTGGCTGCATAAAGCAGGACGGCGTGGATATTACACACGCGGACGGAGTACTTCAGGAAATAAAACTGTTCCTGATAAACAATGGGAATGTGTCTCAGGATCAGGTCGAGGATAATGACCAGGAGATCCGCCGCTGCCATGGCCCCCAGGTAACGTCTGACACATGGAGACAATCCACAATCTTTATAAAGCAGGACGTAGATGGTCACTACGTTAACTGTGAAAAAGGAAAACAAACCCATTATCCACCAGCCTGGAGGCAAAGGGACCCGTTTGATCGGGGACCCAGTGAGATTTTCAAACGTGTCCCTGTATTCAGGGATTTATTAAAATAATTGAAGCTGGAATAACAAATGGGAAGGTCGGAATTACTGACAAAAATGTGACATAAACCACAAGAAACCCTCCCTCCCCAAACACACAGAGACACATCGATAAGGACAGATGGTTTCTAGAACATTCCCACACAATCGATCCCTTGAGAGCAGACACAGGTCACTCCTTCCCAGTTCCTAATACGGAGGGTGGAAACGTTGCTGTCCTGATGGATTCTCTCCCAGTTTCCTGAACACAAACGGAGTTTGGGAATTCCTTTATTTTGGTCTAAATTGTGGTCGATCCTGTGTCGTGGAGAAATGTAAACGCAGGGAAAATGTATTCCCCCCTTTAACTGCCTGAGGGGCCTTCGGAACAGTGTCTCCTTCTCCCTGGAAAGGGATCTCTTCCCTCGGGATCTTATCGTTTGTTCAATTCACTGACGTCCGGCCGTTCACAAACAATGTCAGGGACAGAACGTTCCGGGGAATGTCAGTTATAGAATGTCAGGGACAGAACGTTCTGGGGAATGTCAGTTATAGAATGTCGGGGACAGAACGTTCCGGGCAATGTCAGTTATAGAATGTCAGGGACAGAACGTTCCGAGGAACGGCAGTTATAGAATGTTGGGGACGGAACGTTCCGGGGAATCGCAGTTATCGAATGTTGGGAACAGAACGTTCCGGGGAATGGCAGTTATAGAATGTTAGGGACGGAACGTTCCGGGAAATCGCAGTTATCGAATGTTGGGGACAGAACGTTCCGGGGAACGGCAGTTATAGAATGTTGGGGACGGAACGTTCCGGGGAATCGCAGTTATAGAATGTTGGGGACAGAACGTTCCGGGGAATGGCAGTTATAGAATGTGAGGGATAGAACGTTCCGGGGAACGGCAGTTATAGAATGTTGGGGACGGAACGTTCGGGGGAATCGCAGTTATCGAATGTTGGGGACAGAATGTTCCGGGGAATGGCAGTTATAGAATGTTGGGGACGGAACGTTCCGGGGAATCGCAGTTATAGAATGTCGGGGACAGAAGATTCCGGGGAACCCCTTGACCTGTCCATGACCTTTCCCCCTTACCCACCAACATGATGTCCTGTGCCTGGACACACTGTAACATTAATGGGGTGAGAGACGGAGGGTCCAATCACAGGAATGGGAACTAAAGGCATTGCCTGAGCAGCTGAAATGGTGAGATATACCACATTCTCAATCCACCTCACAGAACCAGCCCAGACACCATACACCCAGAGGCGATATCTGTTCACCGTGGAACACTGTAGAGACCAGGCCAGTGTCCTGCTCAGTACAACCCAACAATCTGCCCAGATTCATCCATTACACTGGTCAATACAATCCACCAATCTGTCCAGAGTGGAACACTGCGCAGATCAGATCAGGGCATTGATATATAACCCCGGAATACATATCTGCCCAGCACCGGGAGATGTTCAGACCACAGCAGTGCATTGATCTATAACCCTGGACTAGATATCTGTCCAGGGCGGAGAGCAGTGCATTGATCTATAAACCCGGACTAGATATCTGTACAGCACCAAGAGCCGTGCAGACCACAGCAGTGCATTGATCTATAATCCCGGACTAGATATCTGTCCAGGACGGGGAGCTGTGTAGACCACAGCAGTGCATTGATCTATAAACCTAGACTAGATATATGTCCCGGACTGGAAGCTGTGCAGAATTCGGCAGTGCACTAATGTGTGAACCTGAAAGAAATATCCTTCCAGTATGAGGAGCTTCACGGACACTATCTATAAACCTCAACCAGTTCGTCTGACCAGCACAGGGAACAGTGCAGTAATCACCGTGAATTAATCTGTAAAAGAGGAGCATTTACCCTCACCGCATGTAGGACTGTGTACACCACCGCAGTACATTGAACTGTAACCCAGGAGCAGTTACCCTCCCAGCATGTAGGACTGGGTACACCACCGCAGTACATTGAACTGTAACCCAGGAGCAGTTACCCTCCCAGCATGTAGGACTGTGTACACCACCGCAGTACATTGAACTGTAACCCAGGAGCAGTTACCCTCCCAGCGTGTAGGACTGTGTAACCCACCCCAGTACATTGATCTGTAACCCAGGAGCAGTTGCCCTCCCAGCATGTAGGACTGTGTATCCCACCCCAGTGCATTGATCTGTAACCCAGGAGCAGTTACCCTCCCAGCATGTAGGACTGTGTAACCCACCCCAGTACATTGATCTGTAACCCAGGAGCAGTTGCCCTCCCAGCATGTAGGACTGTGTATCCCACCCCAGTGCATTGATCTGTAACCCAGGAGCAGTTACCCTCCCAGCATGTAGGACTGTGTACCCCACCCCAGTGCATTGATCTGTAAACCAGGAGCAGTTACCCCCCCCCCCAGCATGTAGGACTGTGTACATCACCCCAGTGCATTGATCTGTAACCCAGGAGCAGTTACCCTCCCAGCATGTAGGACTGTGTACCCCTCCCCAGTACATTGATCTGTAACCCAGGAGCAGTTACCCTCCCAGCATGTAGGACTGTGTACACCACCCCAGTACATTGATTTCTAACACTGTGTTAGATCCCTGCCCAGTTTGGGGAAACTTGCAGCCCATGCTGGAAGTGACAGGATGTGCAGCTCACACCCATTTACAGCTCCATATCCCCATTGGGCCATGAAGAGGGGATGCTGTGGGTGTGAACATCATTGCCAGAGAGAGATGGCGAGGGAGTCAGTTTAAACAATAACAAATAAGAGGGGTTTGGGAAATAGACAGTGAGGGGGAGACTGAGAGACAATGTTATGGAAGGATGTGTTCCCAGGTTTCAGAATGCTGAAATGAAAACATTTTAACAGCATCATGTAACATAAACCAGTGTTTCCAGGAATGGTAGGTGAACATGATATTGGTGGGTGTACAGATGATGCAGAGTATTGGATTAGTATTTGTTCTTCAGCTTTGTATCTGGGTGTAGGGTCAGCAGAGTCTTTGACTCATTGGGCTAAATCTAACAATAATTTGTCTCAGTGCCATTTTCATTGACTGTGACAGAGGGATCATCTGCACTAGGCCGAGCTAGTTTCCTGGTGGTATCTTATCGAACTCACCTCATTAACTACCCACCCCACCCCATGGTGTCCCTCTCACTCAATACCAGCCCGATTCTCCCACCCATCATGTCTGGAGGTATTCACCATCGCCTGGGTGCCCCTGGATATTCCGTGATCCCTGGCACTGAGGCCATCTTTAAAAGGCCAAGGGGCACACGGTTGAGCTTTCTCAGTTTGGAGCTGCCCTGCACAGTTTACCCCGAGCATGGCAGATAAGGGACAATTACACCACGGTTTGTCAACAGGGGCACAGAGGTCCTCGTGGATGGGCTAGTACAGAGGGGGCCCATTCTCTTCCCAGAGGAGGCCACACCACCAGACCCCCCGAGCATGGTCTGAGCTCCCCACCCAGCTCAGTGCAGTATCTGCGGTCTGAAGAAATGCCCAGCAATACAGGACAAGCATCAATAACCTTCCCCGCTCTGTCAGGATAAGGGACACTGTATTCTCTCTGCTCCCTCACACTCACTGTATATCTGTTATAGCACCGACCCCTGAACAAGGCTCAAGGTCCACCACTCTCACTGTCACATGCTGCACCTTCTCTGTCTGTCTGTCTATGTCTCTGTCTTTGTCTGTCTCTGTCTATCTCTGTCTCTCTGTCTCTCTCCCCCTCCCTCCGCTTTACCCCCCCCCTCCACACTAATAACTGCATGGATACAACACTGTGGACTGACTCCCCTCAGACCCCTCACCATGACCCTGTTCCCCACCTCTTCCAGCACAAACAGCAGGACCACACACCCCGACCCTTCCTCCCTCCCTTTTTCCCATTCCAGGAGAAACAGCCTGGAAGAGGACAGAAAGGGCCTATCCGGGTGGTGGAGTGCACGATATCCGTCCCCCCCCCGCCAGGTGGGGAGGATCATGATATGAGCTGGAGGGGACCGGGACGCCTCGTGTGGAGATTCTGAAACATCCACATCACACCGACCGAGTAAGGAGCAATGTTCAGTGAAGGGCAATTCTCACTTTAAACCCACTGGCAGCTCCGCTTTCCCCCCAGCACAACTTCGAAGCCGTGGCCCTGATGCCATCTCCCTTTTGTGTCGAGCTGGTACAAATGGAATCCCCATGGTCTCGGTGGGCAGGAGGGTGGGCTCACAACACATCGTCACGACCACTTCCCAGGAAGGGAGCAAGGCGACTCCCTCCTACACCGCCCCCTGTAAACAGCTCAGATACTGAAACTAATCTGTGATAGTTACGGCTCTCCCCACTTATCTTGATACCTTCAACAATCTGTGCTCATATACACACAGGGCCCTCTGCTCCTGCACTCCCTTTATAACGGTACAGCCTGTTTTAAACTGCCTTTCAATGTCTTTCCTACCACAGTCCATCAGCTCACACTGCTCTGCATTGATCCCCACCTGCCTTACACCTGAACACTACACCAATGTGTGATTGTCCTGTTAGAGTTCCACACTGACCTCCATAGACTTTAGAGTTCTTCCAGGTTCGGTGCCATCTACAAACATTGAGATTGTCATAGTGTCACAGTCCCCATGAAACAACTGAAATCCTGCCACACTCACGAGTGTGAGCAAGTGAACTACTGATATATTCCCACGGACAGAGTCGAATAATGACATACTGTCAATGGAGCAACAAAAATCCTGACACATACGAGACAGAGTAGATGAAATATTGACAAACCACAGAGCAAGAGAAATCGGATAGGTTCCACTTATCTATATTCATCAGAGTATAATGTGATGAAGTTGAAAGTGTGTACTGTACCTTTAAGAGAGGATGAAATGCTGTTCTGAACTGAGAGCTGCCAAGCACCTGTGATATGAGAGGATGGCAGACCCAGAAACAATATATTGCTATAGAGCTGGAGTCGGGTAATAAGCAGTTAAGAGAAAGAGGGTCCCTGATTTGTGAATAGTTAATGTAAAATGTTCACTTTCAGAGTGAAAAAATAAATTGACGTTTTTATTTAAACAGTAGAATTTGGTAGGTCTGTCACTCATATTTTAACAGTTTACGAGGCGAACTTATGTTTAGTTTAAATTACCAGATGAGCTTCACGCCGTGTCCGAACAATTCCCGTGTGTGTATCTGTGTGTCTCTGTGTGGGGCAAGTCTGTCAGTCTCTGTGGTGCTTAAAGTGATGCAATGCCACCCTCTGCTGGCCTCCCCACGCCACTGCACAAGCATTGGCAGAGGGTGAAAACCAACAGGGATTCATTCAGAGAGGGGGAGGGAGGTCAGCTGCTCACAGCACCATCCAAACTGATGTCCGATCCATGTACTGATCTAAATGTCCTTTAAACGTTGTAACTGTCCCTGCTTTCACCACTTCCTCTGGAAGTTCATTTCACACACAAGCCAGACTCTGTCTAAAATAATTACCTCTCATGACATTTGTGAATCATTTTTCCTCGCATCTTAAAATATCCCTCAGTTTTGAATCCCCAACTCTAGGTAAAAGACATCAGCCTTTCTGCTTATCTGTACCCCTCACGATTTTGTAAACTTCTGTGAAGTTACCCCTTAATCTCATACTCTCCAGTGAAAAAAACTCCCAACCGATCCAGCCTCTCCTTATAGCTCACTCCCTCCATTCCCAGCAACATCCAGGTTAATCTCTTCTGAACCCTCTCCAGCTTAATAATATCAAGGTCAGTAATATCTGGGTGAATAGTCAAAGTGTTTTCTAAGGATACAGGGAGTCCAAAACTAGAGGACATAGACTTAAGGTGAGAGGGGAAACATTTAAAAGTGACCTAAGGGGCAACATTTTCACCCAGGGGGTTGTGTTCCTATGGAATGAGCGGGCAGGATGACCAGACTGGGCACAGTATTCCAGAAGAGGTCTCACCAATGTCCTGTACAACCACAACATGACATCCCAATTCTGATACTCAAAGGTCTGTCCTATGAAGACAAGTGTGTTAAACACTTTCTTAACCACAAGATCTATATGAGGTGCAAATTTTAAAGAATTATCCCTGACGGCCTAGGTTTCTGTACTACAGCACTTCCAAAGGCTCTACTTTTATTTGTATACGTCTTGCTGTTGTTTGATTTACCAAATCCAATTGCTCGCATTAATCCAAACTAAACTCCAACTGCCACCCCTCAGCCCATTGTGTGATATTTATGCCACCTCCCCCTCCCCCTTCAATTTTAAAGTTCCCATCCCTCTCCAGGAGGCCTGCACTCTCCGGCCTTGATTATCACAAAGACCCTGAGCTTGGTTTGCCTTGTGTGGTTTGGGGGAGGAAGGACGGATTGCAGACACAGTCAGTGGGGAGGAGAGGCTGGACAGTTATCACTGGCCTGGTATCATTTCATGGCTTTAGGAAGTGGGCAGTCGCATGTTAGAGGTGGGTAATACCTCTCGGTGCTTTGGGGCCAGAAATTAAGCTCTTCCTTCGTCTCTGGTGTTCAGTAATAAATATCCATTTGAGACCCTTCATTGGGCAGAGTGTGTCTGCAGGATTTCTTTCCCTAATATTGCAGACTACAGATCATAGCAATTAAAGCTGTTCATAGTTAATTTCGATGGCACAGCACGTGCACTCAAAATACTAGTTAAGACAAATATTTTGCATTTGTTTAACAATACAAAGTGTTTTCTTGTAACTCAGTAATGGCAACCTGATTATAATAAATAGGAGAAAGTGAGGATGGCAGATGCTGGAGATCAGAGCTGAAAAATGTGTTGCTGGTAAAGCGCAGCAGGTCATGCAGCATCCAAGGAGCAGGAGAATCGATGTTTTGAGCACAAGCCCGTCTTCAGGAATGAGGCTGGTGTGCCAAGCAGGCTAAGATAAAAGGTAGGGAGGAGGGACTTGGGGGAGGGGTGTTGGGAATGTGATAGCTGGAAGGAGGTCAAGGTAAGGGTATTAGGCCGGACATTGGCCTATCGAAGCTGCACTGGCACCACCCCCCACCTTTTCCTCCGCTACATCGATGACTGTATCGGCGCTACCTCGTGCTCCCACGAGGCGGTTGAACAGTTCATCAACTTTACTCACACTTTCCACCTCAAATTCACCTGGACCGTCTCAGAATCCTCCCTCCCCTTCCTAGACCTCTCCATTTCTATCTCGGGCGACCGACTCAACACGGACATTTTCTATAAACCAACCAACTCCCACAGCTGCCTAGACTACCCCTCCTCCCATCCTGGCCCCTGTAAAAACTCCATCCCATATTCCCAATTCCTTCGCCTGGGCTGCAACTGCTCCCAGGAGGGCCAATTCCAATACCGAACAACCCAGATGGCTCCTTCTTCAAAGACCGCAACTTCCCCTCAGCCATGGTTGACGATGCTCTCCACCACATCTCCTCCACTTCCCGCGCCTCCGCCGTTGAACCCTGCCCCTCCAATCACCACCAGAACAGAACCCCATTGGTCCTCACTTACCACCCCACCAATCACCGGATACATCGGATCATCCTTCGTCATTACCGCCACCTCCAACAGACCCCACCACCAAGGATATATTTCCTTTCGCCACCCCTATCAGCGTTCCGGAAAGACCACTCCCTCCGCCGCTCCCTCGTCAGGTCCACACCCCCCACCAACCCAACCTCCCCTCCCGGCACCTTCCCCTGCAACCACAAGAAATGCAAAATTTGCGCCCACACCTCCCCCCTCACTTCCCTCCAAGGTCCCAAGGGATCCTTCCATATCTGCCACAAATTCATCTGCACCACCACCATACATCATTTACTGCATCCGCTGCACCCGATGTGGCCTTCTCGACATTGGGGAGACAGGCCACCTACTTGCGGAATGTTTCAGAGAACACCTCTGGGACACCCACACTAACCAAACCAACCGCCCCGCGGCTGAACACTTCAACTCCCCCTCCCACTCCACCAAGGGCATGCAGGTCCTTGGACTCCTCCATCGTCAGACCATGGCAACAAGACGCCTGTAGGAAGAGCACCTCATCTTCTGCCTAGGAACCCTCCAACCACAAGGGATGAAAGCGGATTTCTCCAGCTTCCTCATTTCCCCTCCACCCACCTTATCTCAATCCCAACCCTCAGATTCAGCACCACCTTCTTGACCTGCAATCTTCTTCCCGACCTCTCCACCCCTGCCCTATCACCCTCACCTTAACCTCCTTCCACCTATCACATTCCCAACGCCCCTCCCGAAGTCCCTGCTCCCTACCTTTTATCTTAGCCTGCTTAGCACACCAGCCTCATTCCTGAAGAAGGGCTTGTGCCCGAAATGTCGATTCTCCGGCTCCTTGGATGCTACCTGACCTGCTGTGCTTTACCAGCAACACATTTTTCAGGTCTGATTATAATAAATCCCAACCGAGCTGAAAGCGGGCACTAAAATATGTCCCAGAATCTGGGTATGGTAGTGTAGTGGGTAGTATCCCTGCCTCTCAGTCAATGCTCTGAATTTAATCCAATTCCTGAACTTGTGTGGTAGTGTTCCTAGCTCTGGACTAGAAGGCCTGGATTCAAGTCCTGACTATTGCAGAGGTATGTCACGTCATGTCAGAACAGGCTGATGAGCAAACACACAGGAGAATACTGTTACAACTTTATGGGTATTGCTGAGTGATGCTAGTGTCCCTACCTCCGGGCACAAAGGTCCAGGTGTAAAGCCCACAGAAGTGTCTCAGGATACATCTGAACAAACTGATTAAAATGGATTTAGAATTGTGTCTTGATGGAGAAGGAAGAGGTGTCAGTATTGAATTTCAGAATTTAGGCCCAGGATGACTGAAAGTACAGACATTCGTGTTGATTGGAGGCACATTTCGCAGCAGTAAAGGTTTATAAAATCAGAATGGCCATGGATAGGGTGAGTAGTCAGAGGAAGTGGTGGAGGCTGGTACAACTGCAGCATGTAAAAGGCATCTGGATGCTGACAGACCTGCCGAGCTTTTCCAGCAATTTCTTTATTTCTTTAAAAAATGCATTCATTTTAACACAGCTATTCTGAATACATTAAACATTTTATTTTTTACTGACACAGAGATATCTAAACATATCTTCAAATTGACCGAGACCATTTTCTGCTCAGGGTCTTGCTCTGTGTATGACAGCAGCAATGATGCACCTACATGGAACAGGGAATGTGATGGAGACATAGTTTGGACAATGTACAAGGAGACCTCACATGGTCCAGTTTGCGAGAGGATGACATTACTGTGTGATTCAACTCAGAGAGGGAGAAAATGTAATATACCCGAGAAGGAATGGCCTATTGCACTCTCTCTCCTTCATTGTTCCTCATCACAGCAATGTGCGCAAGCTAAAAAAAAACCTCTACAGTCATCGTTACCTTTTTATTTTTATGGAATCCCTGCAGTGTTGACACAGGCCCTTCGACCCAACAAGTCCATACCAACCTTCCCAACCCATTTCCCTATACTTACCCCTGACTAATTCATCTAAACTAGAAATCCCTGAACACGACAGACAATTTAGCATGACCAATCCACCGAACCTACACAGCTTGTGGTAGGAAACTGGACCACCCATTAGAAACTCACACAGACAAGGGGAGAATGTGCAAACTCCACACATACAGTCACCCAAGGCTGGAATCGACCCCAAGTCCCTGGTGCTGTGAGGCAGCAGTGCTAACCACCGTGCTGCCCTTTGGGTGATCACTGACCAGAATTCACTGGAATCTCCTCTTTGCCTAAAGCAAAGGGAATTAAGCCAAATCCAACTTTCCCAGGATGGAATCCCATTGCTAGCAGCTGTGTGAGTACAATATCTTCAGAAACAGAATAGCGTTTTGGACAATCTCACAATTTTCCCTTCAGTCATGAGTTCCAATAATATCTGAACAGAGTTCTTTCAAGTTAAAAGTGTGTGTGTGTGTGTTTAGAAAGGGAAATATTGATTACATACTTGCAATACCCAAACCGTTTACCATTCATCTTTCCATCACAGTTTGAGTAACATTGCTCTGGATCATAAATGTGCTATTTGAGCAGATTAAAGAAACTAGCCTGACCTATTCCTAAAACTGACCCTGACCCAGTCTGAGACTGATATGATCGGCCATATGACAAACCTGGTGACATTTAACATTTGTTGGGAGCAGTGGAGGAGTGGGACTAGAAAAGGAAACAGTGACCCCAAAACCCGTGAACTATAGACCGGTGAGCCTGATGTCAGTGGTGGGAAAGTTGTTGGAGGGGATTCTGAGGGATAGCATTTACATACATTTGGGAAGCCAAGGGCTGATGGGGGTGGACAACGTGTCTTTCTGCATGGGAAATCATGTCTCATTAATTTGGTTGAGTTTTTTGAAGGGATAACAAAGAAGATTGATGAAGGCAATTTGGTAGACATTGTCCATATGGACTTCAGCAAGGTGTTCATTTAAAAAACAAAGAGCAAAGAAAATCTACAGCCCAAAAACAGGCCCTTCGCCCTCCAAGCCTGAGCCGATTCAAGTGTACTGTCTAAACCTGTCGGCCAATTCCTAAGTATCTGTATCCCTCTGCTCCCCACCTACTCATGCATCTGTCCAGACGCATCTTAAATGAATCTACCGGGCCTGCCTCTACCACCTCTGCTAACAACGTCTTCCAAACGCCCACCACCCTCTGTGTGAAGTACTTACCGAGTGTATCCTCCTTAAACATTCCACTTCTCACTTTGAAAGCACGACCTCTCGTTATTGAATCCTTCAACCTGGGAAAAAGCTTGTCTCGATCCACACTGATTCCTGAAGAAGGGCTTATGCCCGAAACGTTGATTCACTTGCTCCTCGGATGCTGCCTGGCCTGCTGTGTTTTTCCAGCACCACATTTTTCAATTCTGTCAACCCTGTCTATACCCTTCATGATTTTGCAAACCTCAACCAGGTCCCCCTTCAATGTCCTTTTTTCTAGTGAAAGTAAACCTAACCTTCTCAGCCTCTCTTCATAGCAAGTATTTCATTCTGATTGGTAGACAGGTTAGTAAGGTTCGGTCACATGGGATACAGAGGAAGCTAGTCACAATTGGCTTGAAGGAAGAGGGGTATTTTTCAGACGAGAGGCTTGTGAGCAGCAGTGTGCTGTAAGAATCAGTACTGAGTTCACTGCATTTCATCATTTATGTCAGGCTTTTAGATGTGAATATTGGGGCCATAGTTAGTAAGTTTATAGATTACATCAGAAAGGTGGTGTAGTAGATTATCTCAGAGTACAACAAGACCGCAATTAGATGGGACAAAGGGGCAAGGAGTGACAGATGAAGATTGAGTTAGATAAAGACGAGGTTTTGCAGTTTGGGAAGGTAAATCATGGCAGAAGTTATACACTGATGTTAAGGTCCTGGAGAGTGTTGTGGAACAAAGGGACATAGGACTGCAGGTACATTGTTCCTTGAAAGTGGAGTCACAGGTGGACAATGTGGGACAGAACACATTTGGCACATTTGCCCTAATCAGTTGGAGCATTGAGTATAGGGGTTGTGGTGGCATGTTGTATCTGTACAGGATGTTGGTGAGGCCACTTTAAGAATACTGCGAACAATTCGGTTGTCTGCAGAAATGATTTAGACACCGATGTTCCAGGACTGGAAGTTTGAGCTTCGTGGAGAGGTTGATTAGGTTGAGGTGCTTTCTCTTGGAGTGTCAGAGGCTGAGGGGTGACATTTTAGAGGTTCACAAAACCAGCAGTGGCATGGATATTCTAAACAGCAAAGTTCTGCTCCCCAGGGAAGCGGAATCCAGAACAAGAGGGCATAGGTTGGAGGAGAAAGGGCGAATGATTTCGATGGGACCTGAAGATAAATGTTTCACACAGAGAGTGGTGTGTGTACAGAAAGTGCTGTCAGAGGAAGTGGTGAAAGCAGTTACAATCGCACATTTAAAAAGTATCTGAAAGAGGAGGGATATTGGTCAAATGCTGGCAAATGGGACTGGATCAGATTTGATATCTGATTGGAGTGAACAGGTTGGACTAACGGGTCTGTTTCCGTTCTGCATGACTGTGTGATTCGATAAGAAGGATGACGAATAATTCTGAAAGGCCCTTTCAATTCAGAATCCTCTTCACTGGAAGTTTATTGTGCCTCCATGTTCACATTGATTGAAAGCTGCATTAGTTAAATATTTGACAGAGAAGTGAGTCATGCACAATGGGATATAGACAGGGAAGTGGGGCTGAGACCCCAACCTGATCAGCCAAATCTTAGTGCCTGGTGGAGAAGGCTCAAAGTATCTAATGACCCACTCCTGCTCCTCAGTCCCATGTTTCTGTGTTCCATTCAGCCCATCAAACTTGCTAAACAGGAGCACTTAGATGCTACTTACTGCTATAAACTGGTGCACAGAAACACAGACAATTCAGCCCTTCAAAACTGTCCCACACGCTTTGAGGTGATTTGGGAAGTGTAATTGGAAAATCCAGGCACGGGTATGAAAGAGGCACCTCACCTCTCTTTACAGAGCTTCCCCTCTCTGCAACTTGTGCTTCATTTGTTGGTCATGTTGTAGAACCAGATTCACTGAGAATACAGCCCCCATACCTCACCCAGAGATGGCTCACAGAATCCTCTGGTCTCCCTGACTGCAACATTCAATAACAGAACATCCATGAAAATAACACCCACTAACTTTCCAATAAAAGAATGTGAGAACATCAGAAACAGGGGCAGGTCGCTCACTCCCCAAGCCTGCCTTGCCCTTCACTAAGATCATGACTGATCTGCTCTTGGTCTCAAATCCTTTTCCATACCCAATTCTTCATATCCCTCAACTCTCTGACAGGTCAATATCCATCTGCCTCCTCTTCAAATACTTTCAGTCATCTAGCTCCCCGAACACTCTTGAGAAGAGAAATCCTGACATTCAATGCCACCTGTTTGAAGAAACCACGTGCTGCTCCTATATCATGGTTTATTGATGTGAACAAAAGAGGTTGAGACAAGGGTTCAGGTAAAAATGACTGGCCCCGATATCAAGGCAGTGGTTAACTTCTGTTGACGTAAAGGAGCTTAACAAAACTTGACTTAATGGGAATCAGAGTAACCTCTCCAGTGTTTGGGATCAAAGGAAGATGTTCATCATCTCAGTCCTGGGTCACCTCTGTGGGAGATCCTCAGGGTAGCTTCCTCTTCACAAACATCTTCAGCTGCTTCATCAATGTCTCCCCTACCCACCCTCCCCACCATAAGATCAGAAGTGGGGATAGTCACAGAAGATTCCACAATGTTCAGAACATTTTGTTCCCCCTCAGCTCCTAAACTGGTCTGTCTCCGTGTGTAGCAGGTCCCAGACACACTCAGGCTTGTGCTGTTAAAGTGTCTGTAACATTCATGTAACAGCACTGCCTGACACTGCACATTGCCCCAGTAAAACAAGGGTTCATTCAGCACCTCACGCTAGTTTCACAGGAATATGAGGAAGCCATTCAGCCCATTGATATTATTGGAGTAGAACAGGGACAGCCCACTCAGTACCTCCGGCCTATTACTCAGGAAGAGAAGGAGTCTAGTGTGATGGACCACACCAGAGCCCCTCGAAAATATTTGAAGGCAGTAGCGTAGACTCTAATGTTTTCTTATTTTAAAGGAAATATAAAGTGTCTGTTCCAGATGAAATGTGACAGCATCAAGAGAAAATTCAGAGAGAGTAGCAGTCAGGAGACATTCCCCAAAGCTTCCGACTCTGTGGAGACCCCAATAGTTTCTGATGTTACTGAGAAACCAAAACCCAGAGATCCTAACCTGTGAGAGCTGGTCACACCCATTCAGGCTGTATTAAAATAAACACAAGGCCTCGCTAGCTGTTTACTCAAGTGTCCTAACTAGCCAGCTTGGTAATGATTGTTCAATCTCTCTCTTAAAAGAATCCAGGACAAAATAGCCTCTTAAAGCTGCAGCATCATCACACTTGTCAGTACATCGACCTGTCAAACAGGAACCAAGGGTAACCAGTCAGGCCCTTGGCCTTGTCCAATCGGACGAGGAAGATGCCAATCTGCCCCTTGAGTCATTTACACAGGAACAGCAGGAGGCCATTCCCACCTCAATGCACTTACACGGGGGCAGAATGTGGTTATTGATGCTGATTACTGATGATGTCTTATTCCGAAACGTCGATTCTCCTGCTTCTCGGATGCTGCCTGACCTGCTGTGTTTTTCCAGCAATCAACGCTCTACTCTGATCTGCAGCATCGGCAGTCTTAAGGGTGTCCAGATTGATGCTCTAACATGATGAACAATTGGAGCAGAGGCTGCACAGACAGACTGCTCCACGTTGTTCTTCATGGCTCCGTTGCTCATGATACACACGTGGGACTTTAACATGGTGAGGAGGGAAGCCATATGTCTTGTTTGAAGTCTCAAGAAGGCACCTTCCATCTCCGAGAAGCCAGCCTGGTGTTCTCTATGTAGGGCGGAAGTGTGTGGGAATGGCTACCTGTTTCAGATGGAAGGTATTGTGGCTGCTGTTGGGGATTGTGAACAACCTGGCGTTCAGTACAGGGTTCACACGCCGACTGCACAATAACGTGGGGAGAGTTAGTAAAGGCATACAAACTATTCGGAAAGCCATGTTAGATTGATGAATGGACTCTCTAAGTTCAAATAATGCTGATCTTGTTCATGTTGACCTTGTCTAGTGCACGTCCTGTTCAGTGTAACCTGTATGCCTTACTCTGTCCAAGTCTATTTCCAAACTATGATCTGTTTGGTCATGCTTAATATGATCTTCCTCCACTGCTCATAAACAAAGTGTTTCCCTGTACTGAGGTACACGTGACATTAAATCACACCAATCAATCCTGTGTAAAGTATGGAATTTGTTTCCCCGTCAATGTCTCTTTTGGAAATAAGTGATCGCTGCCACTCCTCGTGTTTCAGCATCACCATTTCTTCGTCTCTCACAGCTCTACAGATTAAACACTCAACTTATTCACTCTATCCTCATGTTACCATCACCGGTGTCTGTGGTAAGGAGATCATCCTTTACAAAGGAGATCAAATCTGTACAGAGTGCTCCAAATGCTCTCTCAGCAAGGCTCTACAACAGCAGGAAGATGGCTTTACTTATGTACTCAAATCATCTTACAATGATGGATAGCATACCATTGACTGCACCCATTACTTAAACAGGGTTTGATTCGGAGCAGTCAGAATAGACTTGTGAGTGGGAGATCATGCTTCCCAAATTTGTTAGCTTTCTTTGATGAAGTGACCAGGAAGGTTGATGAGGACAGAGCGGTAGACAGAGTCTCTATGGATTTTAGGAAGGCCTTTGATAAGCTTCCACATGGCAGGCTGCTCCGGAAGGGGACATCACGTGGAATGCTGGGGGAACTGGCAAATTGGATACACAGTTGGTTTGATGGTAGAAGGCAGAGGGTTTAGTGGAAGGATGCTTGTCAGACTGGAGGATGGGTCCATTGCTGTCTGTTATCTATGAATTAGTTGAGAATGTACAAGACATGATGAGTAAGTTTGCAGATGACACTAAAATAAGTGGGAGCATGATCAGTGAGGAAGTTTATCAGAAATTGCAGCAGGACCTTAATCAGGTGGAGAAATGGACAGAGAAATGACAAATGGAATTTAATATAGATGCGTGATGTCTTACATTTTGGGAACTCAAGTCAAGGTAGGAGTCTCATGGTGAATGGGAGGATCTTGAAGTGTGTAGTGGGCAGAGAGACCTTGGTGTTCAGGTGCACGGTTCTCTGAGAGTGGAGTCACAGGTAGACAGGGCAGTGAAGAAGGCTTTTCGCACATTGGCCTTCATCAGGTAGGACATTGAGTATAGAAGTTGGGAATTTATGTTGCAGTTACACAGGACTTTGATAAGGCTGCACTTGGAGTATTGTGTTCAGTTTTGTCACCTTGTAACAGGGAGGATGTTATTAAATTAGAAAGAATGCAGAAGAAATTTTCAAGGATGTTGCCATGACCCAATGGTCTGAGTTATAGGGAGAGTTTGGACAAGCTAGGACCTTTTCTTTAGCATGTAAGAGACTGAGGGAGTCCTTATAGAGCTGAATCAGATCATGATGGTGGGGTTAATGCTCTCAGTCTTTTTCCAAGGTTTAGAGAATCGAGGACGAGAGAGGATCAGTTTAAGGTTAAAGGGGAAGGAATAAAAGGGAACCTGAGGGGCCACTTCTTTACACAGAGGGCTGGTACATGGATGAGCTGCCAGCAGATGTGGTTGAGGGGGTTACATTAACAACATTTCAAAAGCATTTGGATAAATATGTGGATAGGAAAGGACTGGAAGGATATGGGCCAACTGCAGAGAATTGGGGTTAGCGTGGATGGACATTTACAACGTAGAGTCGAAACCCCTCTGCTAATTAAAACCAAACACCCAGAAAAGCTCGACTCACCTCGTAGTCTGTTAAAATATGAGTGACACAGATCTCCTACATTCCACTATTTAAACAAAAAATTGCAAGTTAGTTTCTTAACTTTAATAGTGAACACTAAACAACAACTATTCACAAATACAAGCCCCTCTTTTCTTAGCTCCTTACTATCTGACTCCGACTCTGGAAAAATATTCTGTTCCAAAAGCCCACATGTTAAACATTACAATCTCAAGACCACACAGTCTCTATCTTCCCCACTGTGTTCACTCTTCCTGCTGCTCATCTCCCTGGGTCATTTTTTTTATTGCAAGTAGATTTGACATGAACATGTGTCTTTGATAGAGAGTGTTTGGGATGGCCAGTTAGCACTCCTGTTCTACAGCAGTTACTCTGCTGTTGGATGGCAGTAGCTCTCCCTCCAGTGTTCAAAATGCTGGGTTTATCTACTCCCCATAATACAACAATTCTCATAATTTGATTGCTTTCCAGATGTCCAAACAATAATATTCAAGTTTCGTTGGCTTCTGGTATCCTGAACGTTATTTAAAATCTTTGGTTGTATTTGAATTGTTGTCAAAACAGCAACCAAAACTCAGGTCTCCATTTCCCAGCTAATTGTGACATATGGAACAATCTGACATTTAGCTGGCATCTGTGCTGTACTTTCTATTCAACAAAACCCGTTCTGTCTTAAAGTGACCTGACATGCGTTCGGCTTCATAAGACCTCCCTCCTTCAGAAAACAAAAGAACCATCAGAATGAAAAGATGGCTTCGTTTCTTTTCCTCTAATTCTTAATCCCATTATTATGAAATACAAAAGTATTAATCTCAATTATGTCATTCATATTAATTTAAGCCGGAATAAGTCAAATCTTATCTAAACTTTTTCCTTTAAATCCGCGATAAAACATCTGCTATCACATTTTAGGACCCACAGCATGTACATTTCGTAAGTTTAAAGTTGGTGTGATAAGGCTCCAATGAAATACTCTCATATTCTGGTCTTTAATATTCCAAAAAACGTGAGAGGTTTGTCGTTGTCCACAACTATCTCCAACAATTTATTTGTCACATAAACATTAAAATATTGTCAGGTCAGTGCAAAACGTGATCATTTTTTTTCAATAATGGAGAATGTTGTATTTTTCTTTCTGGTGGATATTGCGTTTTTCGACAAGTAGCCAATTAGCCACTCAAATCCATCATAACCTTTCTGTATCAATACATCTCCAACCCCTAAATCCCTAGAAACAAATAGAATTTTCAAAGGGTTTCAGAATATTTGGTATAGCTAAAACTGGTGCAGTGATTAATCCTGCTTTAAAATTCTCAAATACCTCCTGGCATTGTTCTGTCCACCACAATTCTGTTTCCTTCTTTACTAAGTCCATCAGTGGTGCCAATACGCTGCTGATGTTTGGAACAAACTTCCGATAGAATCCAATCAGTTCCAAAAATTGAAGCACCTCTTTCTTCGAGGACGGTCGTGGAAATTCCTCAAAGCCCTTCGTCTTTGTGTTCCATGGGGTCATCCTTCCATGTCCAATGTAATGTCCCATGAACGTCGTCTCTGCCTTCACTAATGCTGTTTTCTTTAAGTTTATTACCAGTTTTGCTTCTTGTAATCGTTCAACATGCTCTGCCAACTGTAACATGTGAACTTTCAATCACTTGCTAAAGGTCACTACATCATATAGATAAACTACGCAATTTGTTCATCTGACCATAACTCTGTTCCTGAGTCACTAAACCTGGCTTTGAAGGGAATTCCTATCACTGGTGGCAATACTAATACGTCATCCCCACAGGAAATCGTCAAAATTTCAGAGTTTTTATCTACCACGTGCTTCGTTCTATGCTGTGCCCTTCAGGCTGTTTAGCGAACTCACCTACTCCATTTAATCTCTCCCTCACCTCACATACATAATCCGAGTGTGAGATCTCTGACTTTGGTCCTGTCAATTTATATTCAATTAATTCCAAAGGACCTCTCACTTCAAATATTAACTCAAAGGGAGTAAACTGAGTAGATTTATTTCGGGCAAATAATTTTTGTCCAATGGCAAACAATTCAATGAGACACCTTCATTCCAATCATTCCGGTAATCCTGACAGTACACTGTTAATATGGTCTTCAGTGTCTGATGCTAACTTTCCAAGGCTCCCTGGGATTCAGGATGGGACGCCCTTGATTTAAACTGCTGTATGCCTAAGCTATCCATGACTTCCTTAAACAGCTGATTGGTAAAATGAGACCCTTGGTCTGACTGAATCTCTCTGCGGAACCCACAGTGACTAAAGAAAGCTACCAACTCCTCCAACTCCCTTTTTACCTTAACGCTCCATAATAGAATTGCCTTTGGATATCTAGTAGACACATCCATTATGGCTAGCAAATATTAGTTTCCACTTTTATTTTAGATAGGGGAGCTACACAACTCATCATAACCTACGTGAAATGTTCTTCGAATGCAGGAATTGGTAACAAAGGTGCTGGCTTTATTACTGCCTGTGACTTACCTACCATTTAGAATGTTTGACATGTACGTCAAAAAATAACCACGTCCTTGTGCATTCCAGGCCACAAGAAATGCCTCTGTACCTTCACCTGAGTCTTCTGTACACCAAGGTGACCGCCTGCCGATAGTTTATGTGCTACCCGTAACACTGTACGCTACCTCTAAAACAATCTGGTGCACTTCGGCCCATTTCCCTTCTGCACTAACCTATCGGGGTCTCCATTTTAATTTTAGCATTCTATCTTTAAGTTAACAACGTTAGACAATATATTTTGATTCCCTTTCTGTGTGTGTGCATGTGTATGTGTGTGTGAATGTGTGTGTATATATCTGTTGTAAGTCCATTAGCCTTTCTGGACTAAACACCTCTGCCTGATCCTCTGCCTGTTCAGGTTTTTCCTGCACCGTTACATCAAACAGGGGGTCAGTTCACTGCACAGCAGCTCCTTTGGCTTTTTATTTCGGTTTTCCGTCCTGCTCTAAATTATGATAGTGGAGTCTTGTTACTATACAGTCTGGAAAAATCCTGGGTATTTTTCTTTTAACTCCCCAATTCCCTAGTTTTCCTTTTGCCTTCTCCAACACAAGGGGTGCCACTCCCACCTTGGATCCTGTTAAATCTTTCACAAGAATAAACTGTATTCCTGGAAATGACACTCTGTTACTCACTGTCACTGTTACTTCCCCAACCTTGAATTGGCATTCCATCCTGATGTTACACAAGGGAATACTTAATTTCTAACCCCATTCCACAAATTGTCACGATCTTGATTAATATGACAGAAAGAGTGAAAATACTTTCATCTCTCACTATTAGAGGCCGAGAGAAAGTGAGGGCTGCAGATGCTGGAGAGGAGAGTTGAAAAGTGTGGGGCTGGAAAAGCATAGCCAACCAGGCAGCATCTGAGGGGCAGAAGAGTTGACGTTTCAGGCTTAAATCCTTCATCAGGAAAGTAGGGGGTGGGGTAAGGGAGGGAGAAGGGGGCTGAGAAATAAATAGGAGAGTGGGAGTGGAGCCGGGTGGAAGATAGCTTGGAAGGCAAGAGGTAGACGCAGGTGGGGTGTGATGGTGATAGGTCGGAGAGGAGGGTGTTGTGGATAGGTGGTAGGACAACTAGAACCCTCAAACTAGAACCATCATCAACGTTGACTTCACCAAATTCCAAATCTCCTCTCCACCAACCTCTCGCAGATCCAACCGTTCAACCTAGCACTGCCCTCATGAACCGCCCTAACTGGCCAGCTTCCTTCCCACCTACCGACTCCACCCTCCCCTCTGACATATCACTATTAATACCACCGACATCATCTTATTGCCTTCCCAGTGACCCTCCCACCAGCTCAGCTACTATCCTCATATTTATCTTTCAGCCCCATTGTCCCCCTACCATGTTCCTGACGATGGGTTACTGCCTGATATTCGATTGTCCTGCTGTTCGGATGCTGCCTGATCTGTTGTGCTTTTCTGGCGCCTCACTTCTCAACTATTAGAGACTGAGCAGATCCCATATCTCACAAAATTATAACTTATTGTCCTTCTCCCCCTGTTCTTTCTGAGTAAACTTTATCTACAGAGGTGAATTCTTTCAGAGATCAGGTACCGACTCCATACCCAGACCCTGCCGAGGCTGAGCACTCTCCTGCAGCTCCTCGGCTCCACTTGGGGTCCCCTTTACCAGTTTCACTAATGCCACTGGGCTTAGCCTCTTCTACCGCATCTTTCCCCAAAGTTCCTTCCTTCAACGACCATCACAGTGTGTCCCAGCTTACTTCAATGAAAACACCTTTTCCTAGTGCTCTTCTTAATCCATCGGCACTGTCATTTTATGTGTTCCACTCCCTTATACTGAGAACACCTGAGACCTTTCACCTCCTTTCAACCTCTTTGGGCTTCTTTTTTCACTTGTGGTAAACTATTGTGCGCTACTGTTTGCTTTGTAATGTGTGAACTGCCCTTCTCCCAATTTCTATCCCTCATAGCATGTAAATTCTCCCGGAAGCTAAATTTCATCTCATGCACCAATGCATATTTACCTGCCATTTCTGTCGAGCTTCTCGCTTCTTGAACTTTCTGTTCGTGCACATGAATTCTTACCATCTCTGGAAGTGAGTCTTTAAACTTCTCTAGCAGATTAATCTCCCTTCAAGCCTCACAGGTCTTATCTATTTTTAAGTCCAGCACCCATCTAACAAAATGACTGTAGTTAATTCTTTCAAACTTAACATAAGTCTGACCTGGTTCCGTCTCTATTTTTATGAACCTCTGTCTATATGCTTCTGATACCAATTCATAGCCAATCAAAATAGCCAATTTGACATCTGCATAATCTCTTGATCCCTCATCTGACAGCGCTGCACATACCTCACCAGCTGTGCCCACCAGCTTAGTCTGAACTAGCATCACCCACAAGTTCACTGGACACGTCATCTGCCGAGTCATTTTTTTCAAATGATATAAAAAAGGTTTTGACATTTTTCTCACCGAAATATGGCAAGGCACTAACATAGTTGTATACATCCCGACGTTCTCCCTTCATCTCCATCCTGTTAATTTAACTTTCTTGTCTAATTCCCAACTTCTGAATCTCAAATTCTCTCTCTCTTTCTTTTTCCTCTCCTTCTCTTTTTTCTCTCTCTGTTTCCGTCTCTTTCTTTATCTTCTAACTTCAGTTGCCATATCTGCAATTTAAGTTTTTTCTAACTCGACTGCAGTTGTCTGTTTCTTTGATACATCAAAGTGCTTGACCAACTCCATTATAATTTCTGGTTTCCTTTTGTCCCTGGTTAAACCCAATTCCAACCTATTTGCTAATTCTAAAAAATGTCCTGCTTCTGTCGTTCTAAACTTTCTTGGCAAATTTGGGAACCTCTTTAGTAATGTGAAAAGCCATTTCCCTCACTTTTAATTTAAACAACCACCAGTAAACAAAATTAAACAGATTTTCCGACCGGTTTTATTTGAAGATCTAGGTCACTAATTGCAACGTGTTGAAATTTACTGGGACATTTTGTACCCGAAATCTGTTCAAATCTGTCCAAGTCCCTTACAGCAGGGCCCCAAACTGTAAAGACATCTATTTCGAGCCCTTCTGTTAATTAAAACCACAAACCCAAAAAAGCTCACCTCACCTCGTAATCTGTTAATACATGAGTGACAAAGAACTCCCAAATTCCACTAATAAAAGAAAAATAACAGTTTTTATATATGCAAGTTAGCTCGCTGTGCTTGAAGGTTTGTTTTCTGATGATTCGATACTATGACTAGGTAACATCATCAGTGAGAGTCTCTGAGTCTCTGCTGAAGTGCTGGTGGTATGTCGCGCCTCTCTATTTATAGGTCTTGGGTTTTTAAGATGGGTGATGTCATTTCCAGTTCTTTTGTTTACAAGAGAAGGTAGACAGCATCTAAATTGATGCGTTTATTGATGGACTTCTGTTCAGACTGCCATTCCTCTAAGAACATCCTTGCGTGTCTTAGTATGTGTGTGTGCATTGTCCCAATCAAAGTGGTGCCCTTCTTTGTCTGTATGTATGGAACATAGTGATAATGGGTCATGTCTCTTGGTGGCCAGCTGGTGTTCGTGTATCCTGGTAACATGACAACAGGACCAGTTCAATGCCGGAAAATGATTTTATATACACTGTTTAATGAATGTGTGTGTGCAGATATGTAACATTTTTCACATGTGCACAACACATTATAAATGAACAACGGAGACGCACGAAAAGTGATGCATATGATGTATAAAATTTATAAAACATTATTGGATCCTCATCTAAAGTGATATGTTTCCCCTTCTCTCAACGTTCCCTTCTTTTCTAGAATTCTCTACTCCAATCTCTACTTCTTATCAGTATGTGTGTTATAAATTCTTGCTTCTGATGTCCCAACTTATTTCAGTTAATCCCCTTTCTATCAGAATTCAATATATTGGCCTGTTGGGTTCTTTTCAAAGCTAGTGTCTGTCATATTATTGGAGATAAAAAGTCTGGCATCAGAGCCAGCATTTGAACACATTACTCTGTTGTCCATGCACGATACAAAGGACCACAGCATACAGGAAATGCCAAACATTGAGGGATGTACATCTAATTCTTTCAATGTTTTAGTTTTCTCATTTTTCACATTTCCTCATCTCTGTTGTCACGCTCTTTCTCTCTTTGTATCTAGTTAAGAAATTTACCAATCATTCTTTGCGTCCCTACTCTCAAAGATCCTTCTTTCGGTTTATGTCTATTGCTCTCTTCTAGATGTAATGTGATTATAATTGAGCAATGTAACTGCAAAGACATTCTGGAGGAGCTGGCCAGAGTTAATTGGAAAGGGAGCTGAGCAGGGCAGACCATGGACCAGCAAAAGCAGGAATTTCTGGGGATATTTCGGAGGATATCAGAGATTCTCCCAAAGAAGATGAAACATACTCATGGGAGGACAAGGCAGCCATGAGTGATAAGGCATGAAACCAAAAGAGGAAACATACAATATGGTGAAGATGATTGGGAATCCAGAGAATTCATTGGCTCGGAAACTACATAAAGCTGGCATCACTGACACTTAATCATGGTCAGGGAGAGAAACAGAGGAAAAACATTCACTTTAAACACAGAAGATGATATTACTCAAGGAAAAAAAATGAGGTGAATTAAACAATTGAACTAAAATCAGTTACTTGGTTTTGCAGAATGTGTCAGATTGAAAGCCTGATCCGGGGAGAGACCCTCAGCAGAATGAGAGTATGAAAATGGAAGTGTTACCACACCAGAAACCAGAGTAGGTCACTGAGTACATGACTGATGGGTGAATGGGTCTCGATGTGAACTAAGGGACAGACAGCAGAATTGCATTGCAGATATTGCAGCTCAAAACTGCGCATTTATGTAGTGCTGTAGACTACAGCAGCGGGAGAAGCAAAACAGCATTCAACCACAACCTGTAACTTTTAGACTCGAATAATTTCCTCAGTCTGCCATGACCATCAATACGGTCTATGTTTCAGTAATGACTGTGGGTGAACATGACAGGGTCAGAACCACGTGAACCTAAACCTGATGCTAACCCATTAATGCTACCACACTTGACTAACAGATCTGATCGAAGCTCCGCAATCCTATCACATTCTGTCATAAATGGTAATGGATGATTAAACAAATGACGGAGGAAAGGGCTCCACAAATATCCCCATCCTAAATAATTGAACAGTCCTATACATCAGTGTAAAAGACTAGGGTGTGGTATCTGCACCACCCTCAGCCAGAAGTGTGGAGTTGATGATCCACCTCACCCTCGCCATGATACCCACAGAATCACAGATGCCCGTCTTCAACCAATTCAATTTGATGTTCGTGACATGAAGAAACAGCTGAACACAGTACGTACGAAAAAGGCAATGGTCCCTGACCCCATTCCTGCAATAGGACTGAAGACTTGTGCTGCACAACAATCCGTGTACCTGGGGAAGCTCTTTCATTCCAGATCCAACTCTGACATCTCCCTGGTAATGTAGAACATTACTCAACTAAGTCCAGTTCCTAGGAGGATTATAATTACAATCTGGCCAATTACCTCCGCCTCAGTCACACCTCGACTGTCAAATTGGTGGGAGTTCTTTTTGACAGAGTTATCAAGTAGCACAGAAATAACCTGCTCAGTATGATTTCAGATAGGTCCCCATGTAGAGATGGTGCTGCTGTGGAAAGGTCACTGGATTACTAATCCAGACCAGGCTAATGCTCTGGCAGCTGGTGTAAGTTAAACACAATTGACAAAATATTAAGATGCAAAGTCTGGTGTCCGTAAATAGTGACCTTCAAGCCAAATTCGATTGTACACACCAATTTGCTTCACATATGTCCTTTCAGGAAGTGAATCTCCCGTGTTTTCCTGGTCTGGCCTAAACGTGACTGCAGAGACACAGAATGTGATAAACTCTTCAATGGTCTCTGAATCCGCCAAACAAGACATTCTATTGTATCAAACTGTTCCGAGGTCTAAAGGATTAAAACAGACAGAACACCCGGCCCCAGTCTCAGTATCGGAAAAAGGGAATGAGAAACACAGTCCTGTTGACCCTGCAGAGACCTCCTTCCTAATATCTGAGAGCTTGTGACTAACCTTGGGAAGATATAAAATAGGATGTGCAGTAGTCCATTTGGTCTATCGAGTTTGCTACCCAATTCAATATAATGATACCTGGCCCTTTATTTCCATATCGTTCTCCTTCTCTCCCACCATTCCTTTACTGTCTCTAAATCCTTATTTATATTCAGTGTCTTGGCTTCCAGGTTCGAGCGCATTCCCCAGGTTCACCAGTCGCTGAGTGCAGACATTTATTGTCATCTCATTGCAGAATAGTCTGTCTGTACCTAATACTGTTGACCCTTGTTTTAGACACCACAGCCAGGGGAATTATTATCCCTGCTTCCAATCTCTCTCACCCTGTCAGATCTTTATATATCTCACTGAGATCTCCGCCCATTTTCCTAAACCCCATGGAATACAGGCCCAGTCGCCCCAAACTCTGCTCCCACAACAAGCCTGTCATCACAAAGATCGGTCTGGTCATCCTTCACTGCTCTCCCTCAATGTCAGGTTTGTCCTTTATTATGTACTGAGACCAAAGCTGCAGAATACTGCACAGTGTTTGAGATAGAGTCTCACCAAAGCCCTCTACAGCTGCAGTAAGACACGCTTACTCCTGGACTCAAATCCCCCTGAAATGAAGGTCAGCACATCATTGATCTTCCTAACAGCTTTCTGATCCTGCAATATTGCTTTCAGTGACTGGTCTACAGGGAGATCCAGATCCTTTGCAATGTTACGGCTCCCCACTTGGTAGGTCTATGTACACTGGGCAGCGTGTGAGTGCCATTTCCAGTATGGCCTTGTGGGTTCAGACCTCACTGTGCTGCAGGGACCTCGGAGGGCCGCGCAGAAGGAAACAACAAAAAGGCCCATACGTCGTTTTTCAGATCAACATGTTTCAAACAATCTCTTTTCAAACGAAAAGCTGCCAATCTCTTGTTCCCACCAAAGGGCACACTGTCACCTCAACCCACATTGCTCTGCCACGTATTTGCCCATTCACACCACTTGTCTTAGTCACCTTGAAGCTTTTTTACAACCTCCTCACCCCACTCGCAATCCAACATCCTTTAGTTCTATCAGCAGGTTGGGATATATTGTATTTGATTCCTGCAACCAAATGTTTAATGGGTATTGTGAACAACTGGGACCTGAGCATCGATCTCTGTGATATCCCAGAAACCTTCCTCTGTTATTTTTTTAAAATGATATTTATTTCCTGAATCTGGGTGTGACTGGCTGTTCGGCATTTATTGTCTGTCCCTGGTTGCCCTTGAGAAGGTGGTGGTGAGCTGCCTTGTTGAACTGCTGCAGTCCACTGCGGATTCAGTGACAGTAACACCATTGAATGCCAAGGGGCAGGTTAGATTGTATTTTAGTGGTGATGGTCACGGTCTGGCATTTGTGTGACGTGACTATTACTTGCCACTTGTCAGCCTGGATACAGTCCAGATCTTGTTGTATTTGAACATGGACTGCTTCAGTATCTGAGGAGTCACAAATGTTGCAGGCGATTGTGCAATCATTGGCAAACATCTCCACTTCTGACCTTAAAATGGAGGGAAGGTCATTGATCAAGCAGCCCTGAAGATGTTTGGGCCTAGGTCACTGCTCGAGGGACTCCTACAGATTTATCCTGGTGCTGAGTTGACTGACCTTTATCAACCATGACCATCTTCCTACGTGTCAGGTATGATTCTAACCAGCGGGGAGTTTGCCCCTGATACCCATTGATTCCAGTGTTGCTAAGTCCCCTTGATAACACACTTGGGCGAAGGCAGCCTTGATTTAAAGGGCTGTCACTCTAACCCCACCTCTGGAATTCAGCTCTTTTGTCCATGTTTGAACCATGGTAATGAGGTCAGGACTGAGTGGCCCTGGTGGAGCCCAAACTGGGCGTCATTGACCAGGGTATTGCTGGGCAGGTGCTGCTTAAAAGCACTGAGACATTCCACCACTTTACTGATGATCGAGAGTAGACTGATGGGGTGGTATTGGCCGGATTGGATTTGGTCTGCTTTTTATGTACAGGAGATACTTGGGGTAATTCTCCATGTAATCGGGGAAATGTTGTTGTAACGGTATTGGAACAGCTTGGTGAGGGCAGTGACAAGGTCTGGAGAACAACTTTTCAGTACTATTGCCAGAATGTTGACAGGCTATGTACCCTCTGAGGTATCCAGTGTCTCCAACTGGATATCGTGTGGAGTGAATCAAATTGGCTGATGACTGGTAACTGAATTGTTGAGGGCTACTGGAGGAGGCCGAGATGGATCATCCACTCAGCACTTCTGACTGAAGATTGTTGTGAATGCGTGAACGTTATCTTTTGCACTGAAGTGCGAGGCTCTTCCATCATTAAGGATGGGGATACTTGTGGAATGTCCTCCGCCGATGACTTGTTTAATTGTCCATAACTATTCTCTACTAGAAGTAGAAGGACTGCAGAGCTGAGATCTGCACCGTTGCTTGTGGGATCACTTAGCTCTGTCTATGACTAACTGCTTATGCTGTTTGGCACACAGGTAGTCATGGTTGGTGACTTCATCAGGCAGGCACCTCATTTTCAGGTATTCCCAGTGCTGCTCCTGCCCCCCTGCACACTCCATTGAATCAAGGTTGATCCTCTGGCTTGGTGGTAATTGTTGTGAGGGGGATATGCCAGGCCATGAGGTTGTGGAGGTGTACAATTCTGCTGCTGTTGATGACCCACAACATATTATCGAAACCCAGACTTGAGCTGCTAGATCTGTTCAAAGTCTGTCCTATTTAGCATGGTGACAGTGCCACCTAAAATGGTGGAGGTTATTCTCAATATGCAAGTGTGACTTTATCTCCACAATGACTATGCAGTGGTCACTCTTACCCGATCCTGTCATGGACAGATACTTCTGCAGCTGGCAGATTAGTAAGGCTGTGGTCAAATATGGCTTTTACCTCTTGTGGGTTCCTTCACCACCTGCCGCAGACCGAGTCGAGAAGTTATATCCTTTCGGACCCAACCAGCTCAATCAGTAATGCTGCTGCTAAACCACTCTTTTTGTGGACATTGACATCCCTAACCCAGAGTACATTTTGTGCCTTTGCCACCCTCAGTGCTTCCTCCAAGTGTTGGTCAGCTTGGAGGAGTACTGACTCATCAGTTGGGAGAGGCTGGTACATGGTAATCAGCAGGAGGTTTCCTTTCCCATGTGTAAACTAACGCCATGAGAGTTCATGGGATAGAGAGTCACTGTTGAGGACTCCCAGAACAATTCCCTTTAAACTGCATCCCACTGTGCCACCACTTCTGCTTTGTCTGTCCTGCTGGTGAGAGAGGAGATATCCGGGGAAGGTGATGGGGTGTCAGGGATACAGTCATACTCACAGAATCAGAACTTAAATACAATGCCAGGCTGTTCCTTCACGTGTCTGTTTATTTCTATTCACTGTTTCCTGCCAGCTGTCCCATTCTAGAAGCATGGCCATATATTCACCCCAATCCACGAAAATTTGATTTTGCAAACTAGGCTTGGAGCTTTACCAAAATCTTTCTGAAAATCCACATGTTTTACATCCATTGCTTCTCTTTCATTTGTCTCCCAGTCTGTTTCTCAAACATAATTCCCATTTCATAAACCTGTGTTAGTGTTGTCTATGACCATTATTTTCAGTCCCAATAATTTCTCCCAAACGATTTACATACTATGTTCTATGTTCCATGTACTATTTCGTTTTCCACGCCAGACGTGGTTTTCCTGGTATTGTCAGAAAGTTCTGTGAAGACAGAACTGAAGTAGTGGATTCATAGTTTTGCCATTTCCCTGTTTCCCATTCTCCATTCTCTGGTTTCAAACTGGAAAAAAACTGCACTTTTGTTTCATACTTCTCACATTGACATAATTTGACAAGCTATAACAGTTCACTCTTATAACCTTTGTGAACATTATCTTCAGAAACCCATCAATTCTTGTGTTAAGCTGCTCAATCATTGACCTTCCACATCATATACTCGCAGGAGCATAGTCTCTGTGCCAACAGAAATGCAGCACGATCTATATTAGTCCCACTTTCCGACAAAAGGCTCATAGCCTGGAATGTTATGGCACTTCCAAGTGCTTGCCCAAGTACTTTTAACAGTTGAGAGGTTAACCTTGATAACTCCCCTCTCAGAATTTACTTTCCAGACCCCAACACCCTCCGGGTGAAGAAAAAAGTAATCTTTAAATCCTCTCTGAACCTCAAACCCTTCACTTTAAAAGTGTGCTCCCTTGTTCTTGACCCTCTGTCTAAAAGGAACAGTTGCTGTCTGTCCACCCTGTCGATGCCCCTTGTTAACTTATCCTTCTGAATCACATCCCCCTCAGCCTCTCTGTCCAAAGTAAACAACCCGAGCTTATCCAGCCTCTCTCCATAGCTGATATGCTCCATCCCAGGGAACATCCTGGTGAATCTCCTCTGCAACACCCTCCAGTACAATCACATCCTTCCTGTAATGAGGGTCCCAGACCGACATACAGTACTCCATCATGGACTAACCAAGCCCTGTATAGCACTTATAATCTTCTCCATGATTTATAAACGCTCCACCCAAGGTTCAATTCTTAACTAGTCCATCACCCTGTTCAGTCACATTCAGGGATGTGTGGAGAAACACCCTCTGAGCTCCCTAGTGTGCTGCCAATCATTGTGTACACCCCATGTCTGGTTCCTCCTTCCAAAGTACATCACCTCATATTTATCAGGATCACATTCCATCTGCCATTGATCTGCCCATCTGATCATTCCACTTGTATTTTCCTGCAAAATCAGAACTTCCTCCTCACTACCAACCACCCGGCCAATCTTTGTGTCAAACACAAACTTACTTATCACAACTCCCACCCCTCCACCCACTCCCCCTCCAGATTCACATCTCTCCCATTTATGAACGCTACAAACAATAAGGGACACAGCAGTGATCCCTGTGGTACACCAGGGGACACTGGTCTCCAGTCACACAAACAGCCTTCTACCACCACCCTCTGCCTCCTGACACTAAGACTATTTTCGCTGTAACTTTTCAAGTTATCCTTGATACTCTGAGATTTTACTTTATTTTTTTCAGTTTCCCATGCGGAACTTTGTCAAAGGCATTGCATCAAAACTAAATAAGCGACCTCCTCAAACTAATTGAATCAACTCCATTAGTGTAACTTCCCTCTGATAAAGTCATGATGATGGTCCCTGATCAAGCCTTGCCATTCTGATTGGAGTTCAATTTTCTCCTTCTCTATTTTCTCCAGTAGTTTCCCGAGCAGTGATTTAATACTCGCTCGTCTAGAGTTTCCTGGTCTTTCTCTACCACCCTTAATGTGAAGTGCAATCATAATAGCTGTTCTCCAGTCCTCTGGCACCTCCCCTATTGTCAGATTCTAATTAAAATTTCCAGTCAGCGTCTTTCCTCCCTTGACTCCAACATTATCCCGACCTGCAGATTGGTCCAATTTTATACCAGACAAAGCCTCAAACCGCCGCTCGTATTTTACATCAATCTCTTTCCAAGACCTTTCCAGTCCATCTTCCTGAATTCTGTACCTGCATCCTCCTTCTCCCAAGTAAAACAGCTGTGATGTTTACATGTCACAATCTATCAATGTTCTCCGGGTTGACACACTGGTTGCCCCTTTGGTTTCTAATGGACACTAACTGTTTGCTGATTATTCTGTTCTACTTGACCGTGTAGAATATCATGGGATTCTCCCTCATCTCTCCTGCTTGCACTTCTCCATGTCCCTCGGTTGTTGTCTCCCCTCTATGTTTCTAAGTTTCACTAAAATCACCTCTCATCTTTTGAAACTCGAGATCACAGGCTGAGTTTCCCCATCAGACAATCTTGCCATTTTAGGGATTAATCTGGAGAATACCTTTTGCAGTTCTTCTGTAGTATATTCTATCTTAGATTGGGACTCCAAATGGTACACAATACTCTCAATTTAGTCTCAGCAACACTCTGTGCAGCTGGCGCATGGCATCTTCTATATTTCAATTACATTCACATGAATGTAAACTTAACTTTTCGTTTCCTATTTGCTTGTGTTTAGATTACATTGCATTACAGTGTGGAAACAGGCCCTTCGGCCCAACAAGTCCACACCGACCCGCCGAAGCGCAACCCACCCATACCCCTACATTTACCCCTTACCTAACACTACGGGCAATTTAGCATGGCCAATTCACCTGACCTGCACATCTTTGGTCTGTGGGAGGAAACCGGAGCACCCGGAGGAAACCCACGCAGACACGGGGAGAAGGTGCAAACTCCACACAGTCAGTGACCTGAGGCGGGATTTGAACCCGTGTCTTTGGCGCTGTGAGGCAGCAGTGCTAACCACTGTGCCACTGTGCCGCCCAATTCTTCCCCATTCCTTTTACTTTAACTTTTCTTATGATGTTAGTGGGAGAGTTCTTAAAAAGGATCCTCTTGAATATCCAATTATACATTTTCCATGAGCTCCTCATTGCCTACGTCCACAAGAATCATCTTCAAACCATTCCAAAAAATGTTTGCCACTTATGGTTTTCGTTTCATCGATGCATTATCATCCTCCCTAGTTTTTCCATTACCTTCTATATATCCAGTAACACGTTCTTTATAATCGAGCACAACAGACACCCTAAAGCAGATGACAAGTTACTGATCTGTAGTTCACCACTCTCCATCTTCATCCTTTCTAAAACTGTTGGTTAATATTTATAACCTTTGCCGTATTCAGATTGGCTAAATGTCTTTCGGGAAGGAATTGGAAAACAACGTGATAATCTGCGATGCAATCAATATGCCTATTGCTGCTTCCTCTGAAACTCTTGCATGAAGTACATCTGATCTGTCAGATTTATAAATACTCAATCCAGCTTTCTTTTAAAACATGACCTCAACACTGATAAGAATGATCTTAGACTTTACTTACACCAGTCCCATGGTCGCTTGGTATTTCTGGGAGAATTTCTGGATGTTCCGCCTTGAAGATAGACACAAATAAGCTGTTTCTTTTCCCTGCGATTTCTCCATTGTCTTCAATAAATTATTCTGTCCGCACACCCACTGTTACATATTTCACCTTGTTTTTATTTTTGTTTCATACACTGATGTACTTTTTTTTTAGCAGTCTTTATGTTTTTCTTTTGTTTGTATGCTTTTTCGCTTTTTGATTTTCTTTTCTTGGTCATCCGTTGCTGGGTCCTATATTTCTCCGAATCCACTGGCTTACTACGATACTTGGCATTTTTCTAAGCTAATTCCTGTGATCTAATAGATAGTTGAAGGTGAGGCTGAAAGGGTTAGGTCAGAGAGGCGGGTGGACCAGATTGATCGGAAGGAAGATGAACACATAGGAACGTTCAAAAGGAGGGAGGATGCTGAGTTGGAAGATTGGACTGGGATAAGGTGGAGTTAGGGTAAATGGGGAAACGGGTGAAACCTACATTAATCCCCTGTGGTTGGAGGGTCCCACGGTAGAAGAGGAACCTTTCTTCATCCATGCTTCAGGTGTTTAGGGTTTGGTGATGGAGGAGGCCCAGGACTCTCAAGTCCTTGGCAGAGTGGAAAGGGGAATTAAAGTTTTCAGCCACAAGGCGGTGGAGTTGGTCAATGTGGCTATCCCAGATATGTTCTCTGAAATGAACCACCTGCCTTACCAATGTAGAGAAGACTACACTGGCTTTAATGTGTGTAGTAGATGAGGCGTTCTGTCTCCCTTCATCACCTTTCACTTTCAACCCCACCTTCATCTACCTATCGCATTCCTAGCTACCTCCCTCCTGCCACACCGCCTTCTCATTTATCTCTCAGCTCCCTTCATCATAAGCCTCATTCCTGATGAAGGGCTTATGCCCAAAACGTCAATTCTCCTGCTCCTAGTACGCTGCCTGACTATGCTTTTCCAGGACCACACTCTTCGACTCTGATCTTCCAGCACCACACTCCTCGACTTTGATCTCCAGCATCTGCAGTCCCCACTTTCTCCCCACCCCTTCAGGGCTTGCATGATTCAGATTTATGAGAGTTACTTCAAATAAAATAAAAACTACCGTGTACTCAAACAGCATAAAAGAAAACCAATGCATTGTGGTCACTGTTCCCAAAAGGTCCTTTACAGCAAAGTTTTTAATTAGCTTTTCTGATCATCCAACACCAATTCCTAAATAACCTGATCTCTAGCTCAGTGCTCGACAAAATGTTAATGCCACCATCTAACACATGCTCATGAAATCCATTTTTCCCACCATTAGCATTCAGTTGGGTTAACACAGTTTAGATATAATGTAAACAGGACACTATTACTGCAGTACCCACAAATGTGTATATCTCATTTCCTGTTTTATAACATGTCCAGCATTTGAATTGCAGCTTTCACTTTGATATATAACTCCCATTAATGATTCCTTCTCCTTGCTGTTTTTGCACTCCACCTTGCTAGATTCTGTAGAATCTGAGCGATGTGGGATTTGGGGAGATTAATGGTCGAGATCATCTCGCCACATCATTTATGATCTTCTTAAGCATCATTGTGATATTTTGTCCAGATCTCCCGTTATGCTGATGGAGTAGAGAAGGACAATGATCGTTCATAACTGCTCTGTATTTCCCCCAGAGAGCTGAGACTGCTCTAACCTGGGTGGGAACCTTACAGCAGGCTGGGAAAGCATTGCTGCTGCTGTACAGGATCTTAGTGAGATCACATCTGGAGTAGTGTGTACAGATTTAGTCTCTTCAATGAAGAAAGGATGTTGTTATATTGGAAGCAGCTCAGAGATGGTTCCCTCAGCTGATTCCTGCAATGAAGGTGCTAGCTTATATCGAAAGGATGATCAGGTTGATCCAATAGCCATTGGAGTTTACAAAAATAAAGGATGATCTTATTTCAACATAGATGACAGGAAGGAGTCAACAACTGAAGAGAATTACACAGATAGTGGGGGAATCCATTCCGTTCTCCAGCCTGTTACACAGGAACAACAGGAGGATATTCAGGCCTTCGAGCCTGTTACACCAGAATAGGACGAGGCTGTTCAGCCCCTCGAGCCTGATATATATTCGAAGCCAATCAGCCCCTCGAATCTATAACACTGGACCCAGAGTAGGCCATGCTGCACCAGTATCCTGTTACACAGCAACAGGATCAGTCCATTCAGCCTCCTCAAGTCCGTAACATAGGAACTGGAAGTGGTCACACAGTGACTGGAGATTGTTACACTGGGATAACAGGAGGCCGTTCAGACCCACCGAGTCTGTTGCAAGGGAAATGTGTTAGGATAAAAACTATCTGAGACTTTTTTCATGAGAAAGGAGGAGGTAATTCAGACACGTGTCTGTTGTATGGGAACAAGAGAAGTCCAATCACTCCCTTGGTCCCATCTCTGGGATACATGAGGAGACCGTTCAGTATCTCCACCGATTATGGAGAAATATGAGAAGACCCATCAACCCCTCAAAATGTTACACAGTAACGGGAAGATTCCATAATCCCCCCCCCCCCTCTAATGCATCAACAGGAGGTGGTCATTCTGGGCTTGGAGATGACAACATGCAAACGCCAGAAAGACTTCATCCCATCGATTTTGTACACCAGCAGGATGATGAGTCCAGTCAGCCACACATACCGCTTATACAGCAATTGGAGAACATCTCTTAAAACCCTTTTGTCCATCAAACAGGAATTCAAAGAAAACGTCAAGGTTTTAGAAAGGGACGAACTTATAATAACTGAATACATTAGGGAGTAAAATGTAACAATAAATCTTGTAATTTAAGGCAAATTATTAGAATCCATTGTTGAGGACATTTGCAAACGTAAACCACAATCCATCGGACTCAACATGGTTTTACAAAAGATAAACTATGATTGAAGTGTTTTGTTGAGTTATTTAAAGATGTGACAAACAAGGTGGATAGTGAGAACCCTGGAGATGGAATATATCTGGTCTTCGTGAAGGCATCGGATATGTCACTTCTCCAAAGAGTGAGTGGTAAGATCAGACAGCATCAGTTTAGGAGTAATTTATTGGCTTGGATGGAGGCTTGGTTAACCAACAAAATGCAGTCAGATGAATTAAATGTGTCATTTTATATTGGAAAATGCAATTTGTTGGGTGCCATAGATTTCAGTTCTCATGCCTCAACCATTTGGGATCGATATTATTACTCGGTTGACGGGATAGAAAATACAATAGGTACATTTTCAGATGACACTAACATTGGTGGGAAATTACTTCGGAATGATGATGCAAGAGATTTAAAAACTATATGTATAGATTGGGTGAATGGGCAAACATTTGGCAATGAAAACTAAAGTGGATAAATATGGGGTTATTCAAGTTGGCCAGCCTAATAAAAAGGCAAATTATTATCGAAATGGAGAGAAACTTCAAAGTGCTTAAGTGCAGAGGGATCTGGGTGCCTGCTTGCATATCACAGAAAACTTGCTTGCGGGTACTTCAAATACTGAGAAATGCAAGCATAACTTCATCGTTTATTTTTAAAAGGATAGAGTAGAAAGGTAGGGAGTGTTGCTGTAGCTATGCAAGGCATTAGTGAGGCTGCAACTGGAGAACAGTTTGGGTGTCCTGCTGAATGAGGTATTTCCATTGGAGGCAATTCAGAAGAGCTTCATTAGAATGATTCCATATTTGAAGTGTTTGTCTTATGAAGCGAAATTGAGCAGTTTAGGCCTATACTCTCGATTTTATAAGAACGATAGGTGAGCTCATTGAGGTCTGTAAGATGTGAAATATAATTGAAAGTGTAGATGTAGAGTGGATATTTTTTTCATCAGCCACAATCTCCAACAAGAGACTAGAGTTTGACGATGGAGAGATAGCAGGGATGTGGAACAGAGGCCGCGATGACATCAGCCATGATTGTATTCCATGGCGGAGCAGATTCGAGGGGTTGGATTTCTGACTGATTCTCCTCGTTCATATTCAGCTTTTCCACTGTGTTACACAGTAATGGGAGAGGACTGTGTATCAAACAGAAAGCAGGCACTCCGGATAAATCAGTCTTAATCAGTTTGACAGAATGTCACCAGTGGAGTCACACAGTGACCAGTGCTGGGTCCTCCACTATTTACAATCTATATCAATGATCAGGAGGATGGAACAGATAGAGAGATACTGAGTTTGGTCATGTTGCTGTGATAAGCAAGAGAGTAAATTATCAAGAGAGGTCAAGGCAATGGATAATAATTTGGCAGGTGCAATATAACATGATATAACCTGTCATTTCATTTACAGGAATAATGGAAGGCAGTATGTTACTGAAATGGAGAGGGATTACAGGGATTAATGATACTGTGTACTGGGGGGTTCACTCAGCCCCGTTCAGACATGGGAGGTTTTGCTCCATCCCTGATCGTCTGCTCCCAGACACTCCAAGTGACCCCATTGCTCTCCGTACACATGGAATGTTTTGAAGTGTTTGGTTGGTGATGGGTATGCTGTTTTCAAACATGTATTAAGGGGACGGCCTTTATCGAAGATACATTCATTCATTTCTACATGGAGACCCGAAGACGATGGGAATGCTGTCTGCTTGTGAATGAAGGAACTGTGGCTGCTGTCAGGACAGAGGTATTCACCAACATAGTGTACTGTGCATGGACACACGGTAACAGTAACAGAGAGAGAGCTCCTTCACTTCCTCTACCTCTCCCCATTGACATGGGTACTCTGCAGATGCCATGTACACCATCGGGAATACCATTATAATGGATACACCCGGCAGCTCCCTGCTGTGGGGGAAACAATGTATTTACCTCATCCACCATATATATCCTCCATCACCGAATGGTTACATTGATGGCAACATACTGGGAGATGATGGCTACATCACCCAGTCCTGTTTGGAAAGTTCTAGAACATAGAAGCTGAATGAAACTGTGACCCGAACAGCCACTGGCAGCACCGTCCTTTCCCCGGGGGGGAAGCTGCAGGACGTGTTAAAGGAGGTGACACTGCTCTGTGACCAGCTCCTTGTTCAATCAGTGTCCCTTCACACTCTGCTCCTGGATTAAGTGTAGCTTGCGAGGCTGTTAATGGAAAACTCGGGTGGGTCCAACAAATCCCTTTCCACACGAACACTAACTCTGTGTTTTCAGAGTTTCCCCACTCTGTAACCTTTGCTCCATTTGTTGCTCATGTTACAGACCCAGATGCTGTAACTACAGTCCCCAGGCTCCACCCAAAGATGGGTCAGCAAATCCTCATGTCTCCCTGAATGTCTCAGGCAGCTCACAGCACAACCTCCAGCAAACCACCCCCAACCCCTCCACTACATTTTCAATAAGAGTCAGTCAGAAACTCCTCATCTATAAGTGTTGTGGACCAGACCAGATCCCTGCAAAATATTTTAAGAAGGTCGCTTAGACCCAAACCTTTCCTTATTTTAATAATAGATGTGAAGTGTGCGTTCCAGATATGTTGTGACTGGTCAAACCACTCGACATTAAGCAAAATATAATCTATTCATATGCTTTAGTTAAAATACAATCAAAGAAAAGAACATTTTGAGATAGCTTATATGTTTGAACACTTACACAAACAATAGATACCGTACCTTCTTGGTATACACCGCTTGGCACAAAGATATATTCAAATACAGATCCTTACATGCAGTTTTCCGATCGAAGAGATATCAACATCAACAGAGATCTCAGAGAGAAAAGCAGCTGGGGATCATGTATTGAAACTTCCAACCCTTTACGGGATCCCCAACAGCTTCTGAATGCTGCAGCTAAAAACAGATGAAACCTGGTCTGGGAGAGCTGGCCGCTGCCCTTCCATTGTTACCAATGTTTTAATAAAACCTAAAGGCTTTCTCAATTATTTACATAAACTGTTTTCAGACAGCAGTTCTGCACCTCTGTCTTTATAACCTCTCTTCAAAAAAAAACCCAAGATAAAATGACCTTTTTACAGTGATAGTATACTCACAACTCCACCTTTAATAAAATGATCCATCAATACACAAAAAGAGATTCATTTTAGACCTCCTAACCTTCCTCTATGTGTAGACTGGCAGGAATGGCAGGATTACCTTACACTGAAAGACTGAAGCGACTGGGCTTGTATACCCTTGAGTTTCGAAGATTAAGAGGGGATCTGAGTGAGACATATAAGATTATGAAGGATTAGACACTCTGGCAGCAGGAAACATGTTTCCGCTGATGGATGACTGCCGAATCAGAGGACACAGCTTAAAAATACGGGGTAGACCATTTAGGACAGAGATGGGGAGAAACTTCTTCACCCAGAGAGTGGTGGCTGTGTGGAATGCTCTGTCCCAGAGTGCAGTGGAGGCCCAGTCTCTGGATTCATTTAAGAAAGAGATGGACAGAGCTCTCAAAGATAGTGGAGTCAAGGGTTATGGAGATAAGGCAGGAAGAGGATACTGATTAGGAATGATCTGCCATGATCATATTGAATGGTGGTGCAGGCTCGAAGGGCAGAATGGCCTACTCCTGCACCTATTGTCTATTGTTTATTGACTGCAATGCATATATATTACATTGACTCTGAGCATACAAATGTTCACAACGAGATTCGATTTTAGTCATTTTACTCCTGCCACAGAATGCCTTTGACTTTCTTCACTCAAGTTTCCACAACGTGTCAAAACTTAGGTTTTCTAAGCCTGTCACATGCATAATTTCATATTGAATGGTGGAAATAATAAGCTCAGTCGACATAGACTGGTATTTCTCTCCCAAAACTTCTCCAAAAACTTTAAGGGGTCACGATCAGTGAAAATGATTTGTCTCAGGTATGTTATTTGCAATTTAAATGCTGAAATGTTGTAACACCAACACCAAGCTCAAGGCCTAGTTCCCCATTGTGGAATAAATCTGTTGATGTTTCCACTGGACACTCCAACCACACGTTACATAATGGAGCACTTCTCATCTCTCCAATAGTCCTTCTGAATGACATAGCTCCTCATGTCTCAGCACATTCTTCTGTACCTCTTAATGCTGTAACCACTTTACCTGCTACTCCTGGCCTATGCCAGTAAACCTTACTCTCACAGGGATATGTTCTAAGAAAATCTCACACATTCTTCTCAATCTCTCACAGAAACCAAACTTTGATTTCTGAACTCAGTCATCATCATCAGCCATTTTAGCTTCTAACCTTCCCATTGTTACTCTCTGCTCTTCCACATGAGTTCTCATGACTGCAGGAAGTAAATTGTTGAACTTCTCGCAAATAAGAATCTCTCTAAGGGTCATAGGTTTGCTCTGTTTTAATACCTTTCCCCACCTTTCAAAATTTGTTTGATCCTTTCAAACACAACGTGCGTTTAACCAGGCATGCTATTTTAGATTCCTGAAACACTGTCTGTCAGCTTCTGGCACAAGCTCATATGCACTTCAAATAGCTTTCCTTACCTCCTCATACTCAACAGATACCTCCTCTGATAGGGATGCAAATGCCTATCAGCTTTGTTTGAATCAACTAAATCCACATGTTCTCTGGCAACTGCATTTGTTTAGCCACTTTCTGAAATGATATTAAAAAGGCTCCCTCCATCATTCTCATCAAACTTAGATAATACCTGGATGTATTTAAACAGATCCCCATCAGACCTTTGGCGATATAGGGTTGCTCATCCTCACTATCCTCCTTATCCAGCCAACTGTCTGCCTTCATCTCCACCTTCTATGTCAACTTTCCTCTCTAATTACTAACTTTTGAAGTTGAAACTCTCTGCTTTTCTTCTCTCTTTTTCTCTCTTTCGTCTTCATTTCCTTTTCTTTTATTTCTACTTTTCATCATAATTCAAACATTTTCAATTCTTTCTCATGTTCAAGGTGCCTCATTTGAAATTGAATTCTAGCCATTTCCAAAGAGTCTGATCTCGTTTCCACCAAATGTAATTGCCGAGCTATAGCTGTAATTATCTCTCATTTTCGCACAGACAAACACAACCACAACTCCAGCTTGTCTGCCAATTCCTACAGCTTCCCTTCATTACCTTTTGTAAAACCCCTAACTTTACTTCTTCCACACCCAGAGAACTCTTAGTGACTGAAATTGTCTTTATACCCAACACACTGTTTAAACCAACCGAATTCAACATCCGGAACCAAAGACACTAACAACTACCATACGGGACCTTTGAACCCAAGAGCCTCCCAGTGCATACTCTCCAGTGTCTGCATAAGCTTATTCTGGATTCTCAGGTTTCCTCCCACAATCAAAAAGTGTGCATGTCAGGTGAATTGGCCATGCTAAATTGTTTGTAGTTTTCAGGGATGTGTGGGTTAGGTGCCTTGGTCGGGGTAAATTTGTAATAACAGGGTTGAGGAATGGGTCTGGGTCGGTTACTCCTCGGAGGGTCGGTGTGGACTTGTTGGGTCGAATGGCCTGTTTGCGGACAGTAGGGATTGTAATTCTAAACACAATTTGGTATTATCGATTTAGAACCAGACAAGAGTCCCCAGTTTGTTATAGACCAACCAGACTGCCTCAAACTAGTTTAAGGAGGTAGCTTGGATGCCAAACTTTTTCTTATTTTAAAGGAAGATGTGACGTGGGTGTTCCAGATGTGATGGTACTCATCAAACCACTCACCATTAAGCAAAACACAATGTATTTAAACACTCTAATCAAAATCCATACACAATGAAGAGGAATTTAGACTAACTTAACTATTGGAAACCATAACAGAATAATGGACACAGTACCTTCTACAAATGAACTGTTCCAATATACTACAATCACCTAAACACACCCCTTGGCAAAAAGGAACATTCAAACATGCATTCTTGCATACAGTTCTCCAATCCAGGAGGAAAGAGCATCAAGTGAGCTTCCAGAGAGAATAGCAGCTCGGGATAATTTACTAAAACTTACACCCGTTCTGGGACCCCAAGCACCTGGTGATTGTTATTGCTACAATGAAAAGAAACCTAGAAAGCCTGGTCTTTGCGAGCTGGCCATTGTTACTACTATTTATTTAAAATCCTAAAATCCCCGTAAGTTATTTACTTGAGCCGTTTTCATTATGAAGTTTGGCCTTTAAGACCTCTTACTAACAATAAGGAGAAAATAACCGTTTATTAAAAACGTGACAGCATTGTCAGGCAATTTAGATGCCTGGTCCTTTACTCAGTGGTCTTCCTCGTGTTACTGATCGCAAGGTCAGCTGAGAGGGACAGCCACAGGTACACACCAAGTTACAAGGATGTGTCTCATAACTTCTGAAACATACCTGTCCATGAACCATCACATGGGACACACCGGGAAGTGAAGAACAGACTGACACACGCCATTTCATTATTTCTGAGCTACACAATGCCAGCACTCTATACACTAGGGAGACAAAACCCAAGGCCAGGGAAAGATACAGAGGGACAGAGAGATTCACATTAAAGACAGAAACAGGCAGTTAATTAACTGGGAGGAGGTTGTGGGAATATGGGGAAAAAGACAGGGCAGTGGGATTATCTGCAGAAGTGAGATCTTCGTGAGTAAAATGACAAGAATGAGAACATTGAATACAGGCATTGTCAGATCATCTGAAATGGTTTGTTACATCAAATTCTGAATCTATATCACAGAACACCACAAACAAACATAAACTGGGACAAGATGACAGCCCAGCATGGAGAGCTGTGCACACCATGTTAGTGTGTTGCTCAGTGAACTGCACTATCTTGAGAGTATTGCAAACTTTAATAACATATGCTAACTATACTCGCATCAGATTACTGCCTATAATGGGAAGGTTTGCTCTCTCTGTGTGTTCATCAGAGACTGACAGTGTGCGTGATCGGCGTGGTTGAATGTGAAACTCATTGTTTGAGAAGGAACACACATGGAGAAAACAATTTTAAATAAGAACAGCCCCGGCAGGCTTTTTGTTTATCAATAGAGTGAACGAGGGACGTTTCATGGACAGATGAGGTAAAGTGCTTGAGAATGTTAAAATAAAGGCATTGCCAGAAAAACAGCAATATACATCGGCATGCACATGAATGACAGATCGATGGGAGTTTGGTGTGAGTTCGAATCAGATTTGCTTCGGCAGGTTTGAAGCCGGGAGCGTCAGCAGCAGATTATTGGCTTCATTAAGCCTGTACTTCATAGCTCAAGGTTCAAACAGCAGATGGAATAAATCAGTTAGATATATTCTGGAGTGGTGAGTATTTCAAGTTAGAAATGTCAGGGAATGGTGTCAAGAATCAGCTCATTGTCAAAGGGATCTCCCACAGTTGTGACTTGTCTGTTTCAAATGCAGATATTGGCCAGGGATGGGATGGAAACAGTGGAAGGAAGTGGAGTTTGTAACCAGAACAGTAGATAGTGACCTCCATGCTCTTAACAGCAAAGGCAATGATACGATGCATTATGATTCTCCCCTGAAACTTAATAGTTCAACATAGAAATCCGTGAGTAACACTGCCAGAGCAGAGAGAGAGAGACAGTAATTGAACACCTTCATTGATGCAGTTAGCAGTGGTCTGTAGAGTGATTATCTAGATTGAGAGATTGGATTGGATTGGAACAATTATAGTGGCAGGAAATGTAGACGATATGAAATAACTATAATACAGTCATAACTGGTTTATAGAAAACAAAATCTGGATAGTGACACTCACCAGGAACACCAACGATAGCCAGGAAGGGATAATAAAAGTATTGACTAATGAGAAGAGCGAAACAGATCCGCAATGATAATGACATCCAATCAAATGCAGAAAGATACCAAACATAATCGGCTAAGCTCCTATCTATTGTTGGAATATTCCTGTCTAATGTTCTCAAATTCTGATCCATTGTTGAAACATTCCAGTCTCATGTTCTCATATTCTAATCTCTCCTCCCCTTCTCTCTGGATCTGCTGTTCCCTTTCAGTGCTGTCGGTGATGCTCCCGCTCATGTTATGGGATAACACATTGAACGGAGCCCATTTATCATTAAAAGATGGAAACCCTCCACTGGGATAATTAGAATCCATGGAGATTGGCATTAATCGCAGTCACTGAACAAATAGGCTCAGTTAACCAGTTCAAAAAATCACTTTTCATTTACTGGTTTTGGACGGAATGGATAAGGTTGCTGAGGGATGGACCATAAATCTTTCAATATTTTATATCTTTTTTTCCTTGTATATGAGAGTATTAACAAAACGCTGCAGGGGTCTATGTATGTTCCATTCTGTTTATGAAAGGAGGCAGTTATAAAATAACAGATCGGCTGCATAAAAAAAGGGGGTGGGGGGGACAAGTTTCTAGATACCTGAACACAAAATACGGTGCTTATTGACCAGTGTGTGGCCACTCCTGGTTTTAATGCCCAGTTATCAAATCCTTTCATAACCTTGAGGTAGAGCATTGGGACTGCTGCTCAGGAACAGGCCAAAGAAATTCTCTCCCAATGGGCCTCTTACAGAGGGAGAAGAGAAGACCATTCAGCCCATATTAACCTGTTGCTACTTGAAAAGGTGGAAAGCTGGAATATTGGCACATTTTGCCAACAGAATCATTCAGAACAAAGAGATGTGTTGCTGCAGCTGCATAAAGTGTAACTGAGAGGGCACCTGCAGTACATTGTGTTGTCTGTTTTTCTGTATCTGAGAAAGGATGGACCTCCATCAGATACAGTTTAACGGCTGCTCGTAATCCACAGGTTGTTGTGTCTCGGATCTGTTACACAGGGACAGGAGGAGGCCGTGCAGCCTCTCGAGTGTGTTTAGAAGAACTGGAGGAGGCCATTAAGCCTCTTGGGTCTATTACAGAGGGACAGGAGGAGCCTAGTCAGACTGTCGAGCCCATTATAGTGGGGCAGGAAGTGTTGATTTAACTTTCAAGTCTGTTTCGCATAAATATTAGTTTTAAATTAGTTGTGGAATAGGAAATACCTGATGTCAACATTAATGTTCTAACTTTGAGCAAGGCCAATTTTGAAAATGTTAGGCGAGCCCTGTGAAAGGTTGATTGGAATACCCGATTCACAGGTGAAGGGATGGTTGGTAAATGCAAGGCCAACAAAATGTGGTTTCAGAGAGTCCAGAGCCAACGTGTTCCTATTAGTGAGATAGGCAAGGCTGGTGGGTGCAGGGAGAGCTGGATGGTTAGATATATTGATGTTATGGTCAAGGTAATGAAGGAGGCATATGTCCGGTAAGCCCAGCTGATATCAAGTAAATCCAGAGAGGTGTATAAGGGCAATAAGTGTATAGTCAACGGGGAATTCGGGCCAGGAGTATGTGGACATGAGATGGCTTTAGAAATAGGGTTAACGAGGCATTGAAGAAATTCTACAAATCCTTTAATCGTAAAAGGTTAACTAGGGGGAGAACAGGGCTCCTTAAAGATCAGTAAGACTACCTATGTGTGGAACCACCCGAGATTGGAGGGATATGAAACAAAAATTTCTCCTCAGTATTTAATGAGGAGGAGGTTACAAGAGCGAGAGAATGAATAAATATATAGTGAAACATTGAAAGGTGTCTATATTACAAGGAGGTGTTTGACATTTTAAAACACATAAAGGTGAACTAATCCCTGGGACCTGATCAGTTGTATCCCAAATGTTTGTGGGAAGCTAGGAAAGAAATTGGTCAGCATTTTGCTGATGTATTTGTATCATTGATTTCCACAGGTGAGGTGTCAAAAGACTGGAGGGCAGCTAACATAGTGTCATTATTTAAAAAGTAAGGAAAAAAAACAGGTAACCATAGATCGGTGAGCCTGACGTCAATGCTGACTAAATTGTTGGAGGGGATTTTGTTGGAAAGGATGTACATGCATTTAAAACGACAAGGACTGAAGAGGGCTTTGTACATTGGCGATCACGTCTCACTGACTCGGTGTAATCTTTTGAGGAAGTGATGAAGATGATTGATGAAGACAGGACAGTGGATGTTGTCTTGATGGAATTCAGTAAGATTCCCAAAATGTTCTACATGGTAGACTGGTTAGCAAGGTTGGACTTCCTCGGATCCAGGGAGAACTCACCATTTAGATCCGAACTTTTCTTGAATATTGGAGACAGGGCGTGACAGTGGACATTTGTTCATTAAACTTGGAAACCTGTGACCAGTGGCGTGCTGCAAAGATCAATAGTGGGTCCATTGCCTTTTGTCACTGATACAAATCATTTACATTTGAGTTTATGAAGTATGATCAGTAAGTTTGCAGATAATAACAAATTTGGTGGTGTAGTCGACAGTGACGAATGATCTCTCAGACGATAATGGGACGTTTTTAGGTGAACAGAGGACTGGCAGATAGAGTACATTTTAGTTACATATGAGGTGTTGCATTTTGGAAAGACAAATCAAGGTAAGACTGACAGGTAGTGCCCTGTCGAAAGCTGCCAGTGAAGGAGAACTCCATTGAAATTATCGAATCCCTAGAGTTAGGAAACAGGCTTTTCGGCCCATCGAGGCCACACCGACCCTCTAAACAATATCCCACTGGACAAACACCTGCCCTATCCCTCTGACCTGCATTTCCCATGGCTAATCCACATGCCCTACACATCCCTGGGTACGGTGCGCAATCTAGCATGGCCAATCTACCCTTATCTGTATATCCTTACACTGTCGGAGTAAAACATAACACCCGGAGGAAACTCACACAGACACGGGGAGAATGTACAAACTCCACACAGCGAGTCATTCAAGGATGGAATTAAACCCAGGTCGCTGCCCTGTGAGGCAGCAAAGCTAGACTAGTGGGGCAGGTTCTCTGTTCCTTGAAAGTGCTGTCACAGGTAGACAGCGCAGTGATGAAGGCATTTGGTGATCTTCCCTGTATTGGTGCGTCAATGTTGTCAAACTTGTAAGGGTGTTGTCAAACTTGAAAGGGTGCAGAAGAGATTTTAAAAATGTTGCAGGTGTTGGAGGGTAAGAGTTACAGGGAGAGTTTTAATAGGCTGCGGCTATTTTCAACTGTTGCGGCTGTGGGGGCGGGGGGGGATCCTTAAAGGGGTTTATAAAATCATGAAGGGCATAGATAAGTTAAACAGTCAACGTCTTTTCCCAGGATAGGCGAGTCCAAAATTAGAAGACAAAGGTTTAAAGTGAGAGGGGAAATATTTAAAAAGGGACGCGAGGGACAACATTTTCACACAAGAGACTCCTGTGTGTATGGATTGAACAGACAAAAGTGGTGGTGGAGGCAGGTACAGTTACACCATTTAAAAAGCATTTGGATGGATACATGCATAGGAAGGGTTTAGAGGGAGATGGGTCAATGGCTGGCAAGGGGGACGAGATTTATTTCGGATGTTTGGTCGGTATGGACGATCAGACTGAAAGGTCTTTTTCCGTGATGTACATCTCTGAAACTCTATTCCCTCTTGAGTGTTTAACACGGGAACAGGAGGAGGTTATTTAGCTTCTGAATTATGTCAGTTAGCTGGTTTGCTCAATTACTGAGAGTGAAATACAAAAATACATCATTCAGATTTTAATGGTGTTTTACAGAAACAGGAGAAAAGCTTTTAGTCAAGAGAAGCTGTAAAGAATGTGAAGAGGCCATTCAGTCCCTCACCTCCATTCCACAGGAGCAGCAGGTGAGCACAGAGCTATTGGAGCCTGTTACTCAGAAGCAGGAGGAGGACATCTACTTTCACAAAACTTCGATTAGGAGGCAGTCACTCAACTGCTTGAGACTGGGACACAAGGACAGGAGACAGTCACTCAACTGTTCGAGACAGGGACACAGGAACAGGAGCCAGTTATTAAACTGCTAAAAGCTGGGACACAGGGAAATCTGGAGGCTAGTGAGGCACGAGGATCCTGTTACGCAGGAACAGGAGGAGGTGACTCAGTCCCCACCAGTATGGGACACTGGGAGAGAAGGGGAGTTTGCTTGGAATAAACAGAAATATATGATCAGTTGCATCAGTGGTCCATTCAATCCTGCCCCACCATTCACTAAGACCACGGCTGATCTGATTGTGATTCCCTCATTCCATTTTACAGAGCTTCCCCTCTCTGCAGCCTCTGCTCCATTTGATGGTCATGTTGCAGACCCAGATGCTGTAACAACAGGTACCATGACTCATCCAGAGGGTCGGGTCGAACTGGATGAGTCAGGATTTGAAGAGTCCAATCACAAGAATTAAAACAAAAATAAAGACATAGCCAGATGTTTAGTTCTCTCACATTCACAATCTAACTCACATAACCATTGCATATTCAGGATGGAGCACTGTGTAGATCCGGCTAGTGTACTGCTGTATGCAACCCAGCTATATCCAGAGTGAAACTCTGTGCAGCCCAAACCAATGCTGGATCTATAATCCTGGGCTAAATGTCCAGCGTGTGTGGGGTGGGGGGGGGGGGGGGGGGGACGGAGGGCTGTGCAGTCCGCACTAGTTCATTCATATATAAACCCAGATTGTTGCATTGTTCGGTAACACTGTGTTAGATCGCAGCTCAGTGTGGGGAAACTTGCAACCAATGTTGGAACTGACAGGATGTGCAGCTCCCATCCATTTACAGCTCCATATCTCCACTGTGCCTTGGCAAGGGATGCTGCGAATGTGAAAGTCACTACGAAGAAGAGATGTAAATGGAAACAATTTAAATGCCAATAGTTCTGATTAAGGCGATTATCACTCTAGTATTTAAAGATGAAATAACTGAGATAATATCCAATGAGACCTTGTAAATGATGCAAACAATAAGAGGGGGTGGTAACGTTATATTGGTTGCACTATAAGCCTTCAAATAATCAATGGAAATTAGAAGAACAAATATGCAGGAAGACTGGCGAGACTTGCAGGAGCAAAAGGGTTGTCATAATAGGTGATTTTAATTATCCTAACATAGACTGGGACTTCCAGAGGGTTACGAACTTAGGTGGAGCATAATTTGATAAGTGTGTTCAGGAAAGCTTCCACAAGCAGCATGTAGAGGGTCCTACTCGGGAAGGGACAAACTCGACCTACTGTTGGGAAATAGGGATGGATAGGTGGCGGAGGTAAAGTGGGGGAGCATTTTGGGAAAAGTGACCAGAGATGTATTAATGTTAAAATAGGTATGGTAGGGAAACAATTGGTCCACGGATTCAAGTTCTAAATTGGGGCAAGGTGAATTTTGTTGAAATTAGACAGGGGATTTCAGGGCTTGATTGGAGTCGTGTGTTTCCAGATAAAAGGATCCAGGGCAAGTGGGAGGGCTTCAAAGTGAGATAGCTCGAGTTCAAGGTCTGCATGTTTCTGTGAGGGTGAAGGGAAAGTGAGGCTGGAAGAGAGAACCTTGGATGACAAGAGATATTGGGGCTCTGACCAGAAAGAAAGGAGGCGTCACTCAAGTACAGGCAGCTGGGACCAAGGGAATCTCTGGAGGTACACAGAGGTTACAGGAGTTTACTGAAGAAGGAAATCAGCAGGGCTAAAATTGGGTCAGAGATAGCCTTGGCTGAGCAGATTCAGATGAATCTAAATTCAGTATAGTAAATAAAAAGAACAACTAGAGAGAGATAGGACGCCTTACAATCCAAAATGGGCATGCATGTGTAAAACCTCAAGAGATGGGTGAGGTCCTCAATTTCCCCTCTGTGTTTATCATGAAGAAAGACATGAAGACATGTGACCTTTGGGAGGTTAGTTGTGATATCTTGGTACAGTCCATATCACAGTAGAGGTACTGATGGACATATTTGAATGCACAAAGTCAGATAAATCTCTTGGTCCTGACCAGATATATGTAAGAGCACTGCACAAGGCGAGAGAAGGTAGTTCAGGGGCAAGGTCCCGGAAGACTGGGCAGTAGCAAATGTAGTGCCCTTATTCAGAAGGGCTGCAAAGACAAGCCTGGGAAATATAGACCAGTAAGCTTCACATCTGTTTCGGAAACCACTTGAGAAGGTTCGGAGATATAAGATTTGTATGCATTTGGGAAGACAGTTTGACTTGGAGCAGTCAGCATAGCTTTGTGCATGGCAGATCATGCCTGACAAATTTTAATCGAGATTTTTGAGGAAGTGACTTGGAAGGTTGACGAGGAAAGATGGTGGATATAGTCTATATGGATTTTAGTAAGGCCTTTGATAAGGTTCCACATGGTAGGCCGCTCTAGAAGGTTAGATCGCATGGACTCCAATGTAAACTGGCAAATTGGCGACACAATTGCTGAATGTTCTGAAACAAATGGCGATGGTAGAGGTATGCTTGTCGGACTGGAGGCCTGTAACTACTGGAGTGCCTTAGTGGTCGGTCCTGGGCCCATTGCTGTTTGTTATCTATACCAATGATTTGGACCAGAGTGCACAACGCAACGTTAGTAGGTTTGCAGATGACACTAAATTAGGAGACATCATTTACAGTGAGGAACGTTATCAGAAATTGCAGCAGTACCTTGATCAGCTGGGGAAGTGGGCTGAGAAATAGCAAATGGAGTTTAATTTAGATAAATGTGGCGTCTTGCATTTTGGAAAGTCAAATCCAGGTAGGAGTTTAATGATGAATGATAGTGCCTTAAGACGTGTAGTGAAACAAAAGGACATTGGAGATCAGGTGCACTGTTGTCTGAAATTTGAGTCACAGATACACAGGACAGTGAAGAAGGCTATTGGCACATTGGCCTTCATCAACACATTGAGTATAGACGTTGGGACATTATGCTGCAATTGTACAGGATGTTGGTAAGGCTGCAGTTGCAGTAATGAGTTCAGTTTTGTTCGTCTTGCTCTAGAAAGAATATTATTGAACTAGAAAGTATGCAGAACAAATTTCCAAAGATGTTTCCTGGGCTAAAAGCTCTAAGTTAGAGGCAAAGGTTGGACAGGTTAGAACTTATTTCTTACAGCTTAGGAAACCGAGGGGGTTCTTATAGAAGCGTAGCCCTTATAAAATTATGAGAGGCATGCATGGGGTAAATACTTCAAACTTTTTTCTCAAGTTTGGTGAATCGATGACTAGAGGACATCCATTAATGTTTGGAAAGGATAAAAAATATAAAAATGAAACTGAGGGGCAACTTTTTTACATAGAGTGTGGTACACATATGGACTGAGCTGTCAGTGGAAGTGATTGAGGTGGGTACAATAACAACATTGAAAAGGCAATTGGACAAATACACAGATAGGAAAGGATTAGAGGGATACAGAACAAGGGCAGGGAAATGGGGTGAGTCTGGATGTACATTTTGGTTGCCATGGACCAGCTAGGCCAAATGACCAGTCATACTGGCAGTCTCGTGCAATATGACTGTAAATGAGTGTGTTTTGGGGGTGGAGATAGGATGCGGGGTTGGGGGGGGGGGGGGGGAGACTGAGATAAAATGTCATGGAAGGATATTTTCACAGGTTCCAGAATGCTCTAATGAAGACATTTCGATAGTATAATGCAACACAGGTCAGTATTTCGAAGAATTATGAGTAAAAGGGATATTGCTGTGAGTTCAGGCGATGGAGAGTTTTGGATGAGCATTTGTTCTGCAGCTTTGTAACTGCGAATGAGGACAGCAGAGCCTTCGCTTCACTGGGCTGAATCTAACAAAAAACTGTCGCAGTGACATTTTCATTGAGTGTGACAGAAGGGTTGTCTGCACGAGGCCGAACTAGTTTCCTGGTGCTATCTTACCAAACTCGACTCATTATCACCCCACTCCACAGTGTCCCTCTCATACAATGCCAGCCCAATTCTTCAACCCATCAAGACTGGAGGTACTCACCATTTCCGGGATGCCCCGGATATTCTGTGATCCCTGACACTTGTGCCATCTTTAAAAAGCCAATGGGTACACTGTTGTGCTTTCTCAGTTCAGAACTGCCCTGCACAGTTTGCCCCGAGCATAGCAGCTAAGGGGAAATTACACCACAGTTTGTCAACAGGGGCACGGAGGTCCTGGTGGATGGGCTAGTACAGAGGGGGACCATTCTCTTCCCAGAGGGATCACACCACCAGATCCACCGAGCATGGTCTGAACTCCTCACCCAGCTCAGTGCAGTGTGCGGTCTGAGGAAATGTCCAGCAAAACAGGACAAGCATCAATAACCTTCCCTGCTCGGTCAGGATAAGGGTCACCGTATTGTCTCTGCTCCCTCACACTCACTGTATATCTGTTATTGCACCGACCCCCGAACAAGGCTCATGCTCCTCCACTCTCACTACTGCATACAGCACCATCCCTCTCTTTCTCTCTTGCTTTTCTAATGCCCCCCCCCAACACAGTTATAAAATATTCGGGAGAATGCCAATTATGGAATGTTCCAGATAATGTTCCAACTTATTCCCAGTTTCAGGAAAACGGCTGTGCCACAGTGTGTAACATGTAAGAGGATGGAGTAGAGATGTACGTTTTTCAAATCACACACAATTAAAATCCATCATGAGGCCAATCAGTACTTCAAATATGCTCCAACATTCAATACGTTCGGGGGTAATCTGATGGTTTTCTCAGCTCCATGTTACAGGAACTTTTAGTCATTCAACCCCAGGTTCCTGTTACCGAGCAGACGATTCTCAGACAATTCATACCCCGGGTTATTTCAGAAGGCATTTCAGAAGACTCCTTGAAAGTGGAGTCGCAGGTAGATAGGACAGTGAAGAAGGCATTTGATATGCTTTCCTTTATTGGTCAGAGTATTGAGTACAGGAGTTGGAAGATCATTTTACGACTGTACAGGACATTGGATAGGCCACTGTTGTAATATTGCGTGCAAATCTGGTCTCCTTCCTATCGGAAATATGTTGTGAAACTTGAAAGGGTTCAGAAAATATGTATAAGGATGTTGCCAGTGTTAGAGGATTTGAGCCACAGGGAGAGGCTGAACAGGCTGGGGCTGTTTTCCCTGGAGCGTCGGAGGCTGAGGGGTGAACTTATAGAGGTTTACAAAATTATGATGGGCATGGATAGGGTAAATAGGTAAAGTCTTTTCCCTGGGGTCGGGGAGTTCAGCACGAGAGGGCATAGGTTTAGGGTGAGAGGGGAAAGATATAAAAGAGACCTACGGGGCAATTATTTCAAACAGAGTGTAGCATGTGTATGGAATGAGCTGCCAGGTGAGGTGGGGGAGGCTGATACAAGTGCAACATTTAAGAAGCATTTGGATGGGTATATGAATACGAAGGGTTTGGAGGGTTTTGGGCCGGGTGCTGGCAGGTGGGACCACATTGGTTTGGGATATGTGGTCGGCAAGGATGGGTTTGACCGAAGGTTTCCACGCTTTACATCTCTCTGACTTTATGACTTATACTAATCTCTGTTTTTTGGTGCACCATACTGGTGAGAAAGTCCAAAGGGATATTTTCCATGAGGAGCTTACAAAGACCAACAGCCCCGAGGAGTTTTCAGACATCCAACACAACAGAATAAGTTTCCTAGCACAGAAAGTAAGGAATTTTTTTCCCATGTGTAAGATACTCTGGGCAGGCCCAGGAAAGAGAAACCGGGTCCATCTCCAATTCGGTCCCCAAGGCCCACTCTGTCAAACCTAACACAGTGCTCCAATATATATGAAGCCTGCAGCAGGACATTATGCAATGAGCAAGAGTGCTGTTGTCATTTTGCATTTAGGACATGCTGAAGATAATCCCACTTTGAATTTTGAGAGAAACACTGGTGTCAGATTGACCCTATGAAGAATTTACAACTGCATGCAATGTGTCCTGTTACAGATCAAAGTCCTTTGAGCATTTTCACAAATATCCTCAAATGTCTCCGAAGAGATCTAAACCATCAACTCTCTCGCACAGACGTCACGAAGCTGCACAGTCTTGTCTGAGGGGACATTATCCAACTGACGATAAAGGGTACTGACAGAGATTGTATTCTTAGCAAAAAGAACCCACTTCTCTGTATCGGATCTATCAGTCTCGGTTATTTTTTTTAAATCAAATCTCTAATCTGGAAAAAAAAACAGAAGAAGTCTCTACTAGGTAGTCCATACTTAACGAGTTATTTGACCAAATGATTTTATTGTTTCTCCCTCAAGTAACACGTGGTGGCTCAGTGGTTTGCACTGACTCACAGCACCAGGGTCACGGGTTTGGTTCCAGCTTTGGGTGACTGGCTGTGTGGAGTTCGTATATTCTCAACTGTGTCTGCGTAGGTTTCCTCCAACAGTTACAAAGATGTGCAGGTTCGATGAATTGGCCATTGCTCAATCGCTTATAGTGTTCCAGGATCTGTACGTTGGGGCATTAGTCAGGGTAAATATAAGATGGTAGGGGAATGGGTGTGGGTGGGTTACTCTTCAGAGGGTCGAAGTGGTCTTGCTGGGCCCAATTAACTGTTTCCACACTGTAGGGATTCTACTAATTCTAAATCACTCAAGCAAGGTATCCCCCTCGCTGGCCACAGTTTAAACCTGGAATCCATCATCCCCGGTTGACAACCTGGTATATCAATTAGAGGGGTAAGAAACATGGTTTTGTCTGTATTGCCCTCGATTTGACGCATTGTCCTTAAAGTTTTAACAGTATTGATCATCATTAGTTTATGACAATACTCCATAAACGTTGTCATTTTATCTAAGAACAACAGACTAATAAGGGTTCACTTTGTCTGAGAGGGCTCAATGTCTAGCCATATTGATGCCGAGACCACAGTGGCCCAGGCACTCACATAGGATGAAAAAAACCTAATTGATTGCTTTTAATCGGGGAGATCAACTCCCCAAAATCTGTGGGGCAGTTGCAATTTTGTTAGCTTGATAAAGAATCACTTATGGTGCCAAATAAAAGAGCTAAACCAGCCATTTTTTTTCTAAAAATCATCTTAGATTACTTAAAGTTTGCAAACAGGCCCTTCGGCCCAACAAGTCCACACTAATTCGCCGAAGCGCAACCCACTCAGACCCATTCCCCTACATTTACCCCAACATTTATTATAATAACAGCTATCCGACCTAGCCAGGGTATTGGAAATGCCTCCCATCTTTGAAGGTCTTGTTTAATTTTGTCAAACAAATGGATACAGTTCACGTTAAATAAATTATCAAAGACAGATGCAATGAATATACTGAAATAGGGAAACCACCCCAGTGACCGTTTAAAAGGAAACCAGAATTTGGCCTCAGTATCAGGTATTTCCCTAAGACCTCCCATAGGCATGGCCTCCAACCTTGTAAAATTAATCTTATTGCGCGGAAAGTCAACAAGCGAATCAATGAATTGCATCACATGAACTACCGAAATTGCGGAATTTGACAAAAAACATACAATGTAATCTTATGTGACTTCTATCCTACTTCTGGGGCAGATATGTTGGCATCCCTACGGATGGCCTCCGCCAGTGGTTCAATCCACAACGTAAACAGCCATGGTGAAAGGTGTTAACCTTGTCGGCTGCCTGGAGAAATAGTAATATTACTGGTTGGCCACACCATTAGTGAGAACCGCAGCCAGAGAATCATGGTAAAGGACCCTCATCCACTTGATAAAAACTTTGCAATGACCAAACCATTCTAATGTACAGAAGAGATCCGGCCACTCAACCCAAACAAATGCCTTCTCTCATCTAAAGAGATCATTAATCCCTGGACAGATTGTTGGTGACACTCTTGGATCATATTGAGTAAACTCTTCACATTGTAGGAAGATCTGTGGCCCTTTATAAAGCATGCTTGGTCCTTTTTGGTAACGGAAGGCAGCAAAGTTTCCACCTTAATGTACAGGTCACAGACGGGATTTTGAAACCAACATTTAAAAGTGAGATCGGCGTGTAAGAAGCACAATCCTCCAGGTTCTTCCATTCTTAAGCATCAGAGAGATATGAGCCTCTCTAAAGGATGGAGGGAGGGGTTCGTGACTGTATGAGTGACAGAACATGTTGAACATCAGCCGTGACAATAGGTTTATAAATTATTTATAAAATTCACTCAGAAATCCGTCAGGAACGTGCACCCTTACATTCTGAAGCTGCCTCACACCCTCCTGTGCTGACAATGGTACATTAAGGAACAACACTTATTCAGGGGTTACTCCTGGAAGACACGGGTTCTTGAAAAATGACTCCATCTTAATCCATCTATCCTCAAAATGTTCAGGCTGAAATAATTCGGAGAAAATTCTCGGACAGGCTGCATTAATCTTTTTGGAATCGGAGGGAAAGATCCCAGTACCTTCCCTAACTGAGGTAATGGCTTGAGGGGGCGCTCATTTTCCTGGCAAGTTAGGCTAAATACTTGCCTGGCTTATCTCCATGTTCAAACAGCCTTTGTTATTCAAAAGTAAGTTCATTCCTGGCTGTCTGTGTGAGCGAGGAATTCACTGTAGACCGAAGCGTTGTGATCCTCTGCAGATTAGGCACTGAGGGGCTATCACAATATGCCCTCTCGGCTGTCCTCAGCTGTGCCTCAAGCCAGCGTTCCTGCTCCCCCTTCTGCCGCTTCCTGATGAATAAATATTTCCTTGGTATGAGCGTTAGTAGTTTCACATAGAATGGATGGGTTACTGGTTGAATCTGCATTAATGGCTAAGAAAGATCTGAAATCTTAACAGAAATACTCAATGAACTAATTAGCCTTAAGAAAAAAAGGATCCATTCGCCAGCGTCTTGAAACTGTTATACTTCTTCATGGTCAGAAATGGTAATTTTCCCAATTGTGCAGGACGCCACCGAATTTAAGATTGTTGCAGGGATGGAGAAGAGATCAACATTCGTGTGGCATTTATGCGGGTTATAGGAGAAAATAAAATCCCTAATTGTAATGTGGATCTGCCTCCAGACATCCACCAACTCTAGTTCTGCACAAGAATCAACTAATTGTTTACATTATGACGAGGGTATTGGGTGACCTTTGGACATTCTGTCCACTGTGGGGTCCATAAGACAATTGAAACCATCTACACTAATGCACCATGAGACAAAATAACTTAATTTGGAAAATGCATCTACCACGGTTTTAGAGGGTGTGCCGGGAGGCAATAACCATTCAAAATAGTGTATTCATTTCCACAGTTCAAGGGTTTGGGGATTATGATCCTCCTGTGAATGTCTAATGTAATCTAGTAATTTAACTGGAAGATTCTTCCTATTCAATATGGCTTCTCCCCTACTCCTACGATTAATAAAACGAGAAATAAATCCGATCAAACCCGCCCTGCTGTAATGTCTAATGTTCCTTGTCATCAAGGTGCATCTCCTGCAACAGGACAACATCCACCCTCTCCTTTCTAAGACTAGACAGTACATTCTTCCTCTTGACTGGACGATGGCTCCGCTTATTGTTCCAGGCACACCATTTAAGCACATCATTATCAACTGTAGCAACATTTGAGCTTTAGAGAGGAAGAAATCGATTTATACATCACTGATCATGAATGAAAAATGACTCATAGAGCTTAAAAACAACACGAACTAAGACTACTACATCTAACAAGCTCTCAAAACGTTCCAAAACTAAACACACAAAAAAACGATAAAATGAAACAAAATCCAACGTGCCAATGACACTCCATAGGGAATTTACTCACCCCAACCACGCCCGTCCAGTGGGGATGGTTACATACCCCAAAACTTCCTATTCTGCCTGCTACCAATATGACATCCAGGGCAACTAACGACAAAAATCGGTCTTCAACTGCCCTTTGGTCGGTATTTAGTCAACACAACTACCTCTGTAACCCGCTCCAGCTTGAGTCACACCCCAGGCGCAAGCAAGGAAAGAGAATAAGAGTAGTAATACTAATGAAGAAGTTAAAAGTGAGTGCTCTACCCATCCCCGACTATAATTTAACACTGGTTAATACCAGAAAAATCCAAGGAAATTTCTTTAAGAGAGAAACATGATTATCTAAACATCCATCTTACTTTAAAATGTCCACAAAGTTTTTGCTTTCTCTGGAGAGTCAGACGAGTGTATGGATCCATTGAAAGCAATACGGAGCACCGCTGGGTATATTAAGGAATACTGACTCCGAGTTCCCTTACTCTTCTCTTGATATCATCCAAAGATTTTCTTTCCTGAATCACCGCCGTTGAAAAGTCCTGAAAGATCATAATCCTGGAGCCCTCGTGAATTAAAGCCATCGGATCTTTCCCCTGGGTTCTGGAAGATTCCAGCTGCCTTTGTTTATCCCCATAACTATGTAACCGCAGAAGGACAGGGCGAAGGCGTTGGTCTGAGTCTGACCTCCGCACCATAACCCGAGTAACTGTTTCAGTTTCACCTACCCTTTTTCAGTTTTGAAGTGAAGAATCGCTGCAGCCAGTTCTCAATAATCTCACTGGCTGACCACCTTCCATCCGGTCCAGCAAACTGACGATGTCAACATTCTTCATCCTATCCCTGTTCTCGAGGTGGTCGTCATGTTCAGTTAAGGTATGGACCTGCTTTTCAAAGGCGAGGATCTTCTCCTGAAAGGAACTGATCGCGGTCTCTGTCGCTGCAGTTCAGCGCTTGGCATAATCTCTTCTGTTTCCAAGGCTGTCAAGTTGCTGCTCATGTTTTTGGAGCACGGCTGAGAGCGGATCTAGCCACTGCTGAACCCTTCTTCAATCATTACTTCAATCATTTCACATAACTTGGTGAACTCAGTGACCAAGGCCTGGTGAGTAACTGGGTCTATGGAACGAGCAGAGTGGGTTGCAGCTACAGCCTCAGGCATGCTCGATGCTTCTGACGGGTGCACCGTGTGTTGGGATTTACTCGATCCTTTCCCATGTTTTGTCATTTCCATTTGATAAAACGGGATTAGTAAAGATTCTATCGCTCTTTTAGTGTTGAATTTTACGTAAATGGCTGGGATGGGTTGTGTTAGAGAACCACTTTGCCCGTGCTGTGATGCAGAGCCCAGCAAAACAGACCTTCCGGATCTCCGGTATCTTGGATTCCCCCTTAATGTTTTATCGATATTAGCATTTTATTTTGCATTATATTCCTGGATGTTCCAGACCCGTGTAATTTGATACCACTGTCTATATTTTCCCCTCCGCTGCAAATTGCTACCCATTCCTCGATAATCTTTGATTCTGTTGTTATTTATTAACCTTCTGTCGGTGCCTCAAAAATATTCAATATTTCTGCCTCCAAAGGTCTGTGGGGAAGAGTGTTCCAAAGACTCTCAGCACTTTGAGAAAACAAATATAAACTTTATGATCTGAGTGTGAGATTTTCTTTTGTGTCTCCTTATCTGAGAAAGGATATAATTACATTGAAAGCAGTTCAGAGATGTTTCATTTCACATATTCCTGGGGTGAAGGGCTTATATTATGAAGGCTTTAACAGGGTACTCTTGGAATGAGAATGAAACATACAAGACCTTGATAAGTGTGGATTAGGTATATACCCGCTGGGTGTTTGTATAGGCCAAATTTGTAGTCATTGTCACAGAACCTTTGCAGTGTGGAGGCAGGACATTCCGTCCATTAAGGCCGCACTGATGCACCAAACAGCATCCTACCTGGACGTGGCCCCCTACCTTATCCATGTAACCCTACATTTCCCATTACTAACCCAAATATCCTACACATCCCTGGGCACTATGGGCAATCCACTTTAAACTGCACATCTTTGGACTGTGGCAGGAAACTGGAGTACTGAGAGGAAACCAACACGGTCACGGGGAGAATGTTCAAACTCCACACAGAGGGTTGCCCGCGGTTGGAATCGAACCCAGCTCCTTGGTGATGTGAGGAAGCAGTGCCACCCACAGATCCACCATACTCCGCCGTTAGTTCTGTTAGTAACTTGTGGCTGATTAAAGAAATCTGCCTGACTTCTTATCACTGAACCTAACCCAGTCTGTGACCTTTATCATCGGCCATATCACCAACCTGGTTACATTTAAAATTTGTTGCGAGCAGTGGAGGATTGGGACTAGAAAAGGAAATAGACACCCTTCATCCTCAGTCATAATGGAGTGAGAAGAAATTCACAAAGTGGGAATTCAGTCAAGTGGAAATCCTCTTTCCTAGAAGTTTGGGATGGCTGAATCTTTATATTATATGGAGGATGGCTTCATCTGATTTTCCATAGACAGGTGAATCAGGGATAATGGTGCATGGAGAGAAAAGTGCAGCTGGGACCACAATGAGATGAGCCACGATCTCATTTACTGGTGGGGTAGTGTCAAAGGGCCGAATGGCCATTCCTATCCCTCAGCCCTGTTTTCTGATGTTCCATTCAGCCGTTCGGACCTGCAAATCGAGGCCACTCCGATGGTTAGGTGTAGTTTTGGAAATGTACTTGGAAAATCTAGCCTGGATCAGGAAGTGACCCTCACCCCCAATCCCTGTTTCCAGGCTTCCCATCTCTGTAACTTCTGCTCCAAATTTAAGCCATGTCCCAGACCCAGATTCACTGTGACTACAGCCCCTATACCCCACCCATGGTAAACTCAAACAAATCCTCTGCTCATCCGAATGCAGCATTACACAACACAACTTCCAGGAAAATAACCAGTTACTTTCCAAAAGTATAACATGTGAAATTAATAACAGTAGGAACAACAGTAGGCTCTTCGGCCCCTCAAGCTTGCCCTGTCATTAAATACGAACATGGCTGATCTACTTCAGGACTCGACTCCACTTTCTTGCCGACTCCTTGAGGAGAGTGAATGAGTTATATATACCCGCTGGGTGTTTGTATAGTACAAATTTGTTGTCCCTCCACACCTCTCCGGGTTAGGGAATTCCAGACATTCACTACCTTCTGAGAGAAGATATCACTTTGCATCTCAGACTGATTTTCCATATTTGGTATCTATGTCCTCAAGTTCGGGACTCCATCCAGGAATGGTAACAACTTGTCAACATCTACAGTGTCAACCCCTCTCTGTGTCTTGTATTTTTCAGCAGTTACACTCCTCATTCATTTGAACCCCAATGAATGATCGCCTCACCATTTTAGAGATTCTCATTAACACAAACCTTTCGTCCCAGGAACCCATTAGATTAGATTACTTACAGTGTGGAAACAGGCCCTTCGGCCCAATAAGTCCACACCGACCCACTGAAGCGCAACCCACCCATTCCCCTACATTTACCCCTTTACCTAACATTAAGGGCAATTTAGCATGGCCAATTCACCTGACCTGCACATCTTTGGACTGAGGGAGGAAACCGGAGCACCCGGAGGAAACCCACACAGACATGGGGAGAACGTGCAAACTCCACACAGTCAGTCGCCCGAGTCAGGGATTAAACCCTGGTCTCTGGCACTGTGAGGCAACAGTGCTAACCACTGTGTCACCGCGCCGCCCATCTTTTGAACCAACCCAGTTACTTGCTGCACAGCATGCTGACTTTTATGTTTCATACACCGGTAGACTCCAATCCTTGTGTACTGCTCTTTTATTGGGAGTCCTCTCCATTAAATAACAGCCTGCCTTTGGTTCTCAGTGTCATCCACAAACTCGGATGTTATGTTGCACTCAACACTCTTCTTCAGGCTATCAGTATAGATTGTAAATAACTGATGCCATCGGACTCAGAGCTGTGGTACTCCAGCAGATACACCTTTATCATGAAGATTCATTAACCCTGACTCTCTGATTTCGATGTGAGAACCAATCATCATCCCATGTTAATACATTATCCATCATCCTACGACCTTCTCTCATGTGTAAGAACTTTTATTTTGTAATACCTTGTGGAAAATCTCTGAAAAGCCTGGTGTCGACCAGATCCCCTTTATCAAGTCTGCTTGTTACATTCTCAGGCATCTCCAGAAATACTTTGCATAATTTTACAGGGCAAAATATAATTTCCCTTTCACAAAACCACTCGGACCCTGCGTGAAGCTTTTCTAAATGTCCATGCTGGCCAAGTTTTCCAAATTAAGCTCGTCCCACCTGCTTTCATTTGGTCCATATGCCTCGAAATGTTTCCCATTCATATGTTTGTCCAAATGAGTTTTAAATGTTGTACCTGTACTGGCATCTACCACACTTCCTCGGACAGCTCATTCCATACCCAACCACCCTCTGTGAAAAAAAAGTTGCCCCTTCCTTCCTTTTAAATCTTTCCTCTTTCACCTTAAACCTGTGCCTTCTATGGCTTTACTCCCCCATGCCGTTGGAAAGATCTTGGCTGTTCACCCTATCCATATCTCTCATGATTTTAGAAGCTTTTACAATGTCACCACCCAAACTCCTACACTCCATCTGATACTAATTTCAAGAACAAGCATTTAAGGATAAGCACTGAAAATTTAAACAATATTAAACATGACAGGTAAACAATACTCAGCCCAAACTTCATATGGTGATTTGTGTTTTCTCCATATTACATTACTAAGGCAGCATGAAACGCTTACTAGTGCCAATAAGAAGTCCAACACCTGGATTCCTTTGTCTAAAGGAGGTGATGATCTCGACAGTGAAAACGTATCTATGGCCAGATCTATATAATGCCACATAGTCAACATTCTCCCTCCTGGCCTCCCCATGACCTTGTGTGGTTGTGTCTTCTTTATCTTGCACTCAATTGAGAGAACCCCTTTCCCCCATTCACACGTTAAATTAAACACATTTTACATCAACCCCTCGTTCACCACTGCTAAAAGCCCGTTAATCTTTGCCACACCCTCTTTTCCCTGTCATCCATCCTCCACCTCTGACAAGGGATTAAAAATCCCAGTTTCCAATTCTTTTCAGTTCTGAAGAAGTGTCACACTGGGCTTGAAATGCGAACGCTTTTTCTCAGTCTCTGCAGATGCTGACAGACCTGATGAGTTTCTCCAGAAATGAATAGGCACAGAATAATTTTTCACTAAAACAAATAACTATGGCTACTGGAAATAAAAATACAAAAATTGCTTGAAAAACTGGGAGCATTGTAAAGGGTCATGGACCTGAACGTTCAACTCTGCATCCATTCCAGAAGATTCTGCAACATTTTCAGTAATTTCTTCAGCAATTTCTGTTTTTGGACAATTTCCAAAGAAGGATGTCAATGATGCTCAAACATCCCGTCCAACCTGGAGCGCCGTACACTGGGGACTGAACGATAATGCATGGTGTACAAGTTCCTACATTCTAAAACTGCATAAGACTGAAATCACTGACACTACAGAGCTCTTAATCATGTCAGGGAGAATAACAGAGAGAAACACATTCATTTCAAATACCGAAGTTGACATTGTGGAAAAGAAACGATTTAGATTATTACCTTAAATGGATTGAGATAAAGTAAAAAATTGGAGGTGTGACACCAGAGAGATGCCCCCAGCAGAATGAGAATATGAAAATGGAAGTGTTACCGCATCAGAAACCAGGTTAGGTCACTGAATACAGGGCTGATGCCAACGTCGCAATCACGTGCACCTAAACCTGTTGACAACCCACACATGACTGGTTGCATTCCAAACAGCAGAAATAACTTCTGATGGAGAAGGGGAAATGATCCCAAGACTAACAGATCGGATCTAAGCTCTGTCGTCCTGCCAAATCCAATCATAAATGTCGATGGATTATTAAACAATTTAATGGAGCAGAGGACGCCATAACTATCCTCATCCTAAATATCGGAACGACTCTAAATCAGTGAAAAAAGTCAAGGATATGGTGTCTGCACTACCCCCAGCCAGAGGTGTTGACTGGATGATCCAACTCACACTCATCATGATGCCCACAGACTCACAGATGCCAGTCTTCAAGCAATTCGATTTGCTGTATGTGACGTGAAGAAACAGCTGGACACAGTAGATGTGACAAAGGCAATGGGCCCTGAAACCATTCCTGCAATGGGACTGAAGACTTGTGCTGCACAACAAGCCGCATCCCTGGGGAAGCTGTTTCATTCCAGATCCAACTCTGACATCTCCCTGCCAGTGTGGAAAATTACTCAGCTATGTCCAGTCCCCGAAGAGGAGAATAATTACAATTTAACCAATTACCACCTCGAACTCCCATCACGACAGTTAAATTGGTGGGAATTCTTTTTGACAGAGCTGACAAGAAGCACAGAAATGACCTGCTCAGTGTGGTTTCCGATAGGTCCCCATGTGGAGATGGTGCAGTTGTGGAAATATCATTGGAATACGAATCCAGACCAGGTCAATGCTCCAGCAGCTGGTGGAAGCTCGAAACAAATAATAAATTATCGAGTCCGAAAATCTGGTGTCAGTAATAGTTATCTTGTGTCCAATGTTGATTGTAAACATCGATCTCCTTCCCCAATGTACTTTCAGGAAGTGAGTCTCCCGTGCTTTCCTGGTGTGGCCTAAAAGTGACTCCAGATACATGTGATCAAGTTTTCAATGGTATCTGAAACGGTCAAGCAAGACACTCTATTGTATCAAACTGCTCTGAGGTCTTAAAGGATAAACCCGGACAGAACAGCTGGCACCAGCCTCGTTATCAGAAAAGGGGATGGGAAACACAATCCTATCGATCCTGCAGAGGCCTCCTTCCTAACATCTGAGAACTTGTTACAACATTTACAGAGCTTTTCCACAGACTGCACACAAACATCGGGAAAGGAGGAGGTCATTCATTACGTTGAGCTTTCCTCATGCTAGTTCAGGGCCGAACATCTCCTCAATGCAGTTTTCCTCATACAATGTTCATATCCCAAAATATGTTTAAACATTGTGAAAGGATGTAGTGCTTTTGGCCCATCAAGTTTGTTTCTCTATTCAATGTACACGCAGTTCTTTGATAACGCTTGTGTATTAAATACGATTTGACTGTTTTCTTTAAAGTGAACTATCATCCCTGGTTCCAATCTGTCTCACACTGTCAGAGTTTGATATATTTCCTCCGCCTGGTGAGGCCAGAAACAGGGTGATAATGGACTTGAACGTGTGGCTGGGGAACTGGCACAGGAAGCAAGGATGTAAATTCTTGGATCAGTGGGGTATGTTTTGTGGTAAGCATAAATTATACAAGAGAGACGGTTTGCCCCTTAATAGGTTGGGGGACCAGCATTCTCGCAGGCAGGTTTGCTATTGCAACACAGCTGCATTGAAACTAAGTAGCTGGGGGAGGGGACAAACTAGATGTTTGAGAAGGAAATTGAAGGGAAATGTAGAAAAAGGGAAGTCAAGAAAGACAAACTTTATCAATGACGTAGAAAACTCAAAAAGGGATCATGCTGTAAGGTTGAGTCAAATAGTAGTTTTTGGGAAGGGTGAGGATAGCAACAAATTAAAAATACTATATATGAATGCACGAAGCATTAGAAATAAGATGGATGAGCTTGACGCTCTTTTGGAAATTGGCAGATACGATATTGTGTGAATAACTGAGATGTGGCTTCAACTGGACAGGGCCTGGGAAATGAATATTCAAGGCAACACGTGCTGTCGTAAGAACAGACTGACGGGCAGAGGGGGTGAGGTGGCCTCGTTGGTAAGGGATGATATGCAGTCCCTTGCGCGGGGGGACCTAGAATCAGGGGATGTAGAGTCAGTGTGGATAGAGCTGAGAAATTCTAAGGGTAAAAAGACCCTCTTGAGTATTATCTGCAGGCCCCAAACAGTAGTCTGGATGTCGGATGTAAGTTGAATCAGGAGCTGAAATTGGCCTGTTGTAAAGATGTTACTGCAGTTGTTATGGGGGATTTCAACATGCAGGTAGACTGGGAGAATCAGGATGGTATTGGACCTCAAGAAAGAGACTTTGTGGAGTGCCTCAGAGATGGATTCTTAGAGCAGCTGGTGCTGGAGCCGACCAGGGAGAAGGCAATTCTGGATCTGGTATTGTGCAACGAACCAGAATTGATCAGGGACCTCGAAGTGAAGGAGCCATAGGAAGTAATGACCATAATACAATAAGTTTCAATCTGCAATTTGAAAGGGAGAGAGTACAATCGAAAGAGACAATATTTCAGTTGAATAAAGGGAACTATGGAGCTATGAGGGAGGAGCTGGCCAAAGTTCAATGGTGCAATACCTCAGCAGGGATGACAGTGGAGTAGCAATCGCGGATATTTCTGTGTATAATGCAGAAGATACAGGATCAGTTCATTCCAAAAAGGAAGAAAGATCCTAGGAGGAGGTATGGGTGGCTGTGTCTGACGAGGGAAGTTAAGAAACATATAAAGTTAAAATAGAAAAAGGATAACGTAGCAAAGATAAGTGGGAAAACGGAGGAGTGGGAAGCTTTTAAAGAACAACAGAGGATTACTAAGAAGGAAATACACAGAGAAAAAAAGAGGTACGAAGGTAACCTGGCCAAAAATATAAAGGAGGGTAGTAAAAGCTTTTTTACGTATGTGAAAGGCAAAAAAATGTTAAGACTAAAATTGGGCCCTTGAAGATAGAAACAGGGGAACATATTACAGGGAACAAAGAAATGGCAGAAGAATTAAATTGGTACTTCAGATCTCTATTCGCTGGGGAAGACACAAGCAATCTCCCTGAGGTAACAGTGGCTGAAGGTCCTGAACTTAAGGGAATTTGTATTTACCTGGAATTGGTGTTGGAGAGACTGTTAGGTCTGAAGGTTGATCAGTCCCCGGGGTCTGAAGGTCTACATCCCAGGGTATTGAAGGAGGCGGCTCAAGAAATCGTGGATGTGTTGGTAATTATTTTCCAGAATTTCATAGATTCGGGATCAGTTTCTGCGGATTGGAGGGTGGCTAATGTTGTACCACTTTTTTAGAAAGTTGGGAGAGAGAAAACAGGAAATTATAGACCAGTTAGTCTGACCTCAGTGGTGGGAAAGATGCTGGAGTCAATTATAAAGGACGAAGTTACCACACATCTGGAGAGTAGTAACAGGATAGGTCATAGTCAGCATGGATTTATGAAGGGGAAATCTAATTTTCTGGAATTTTTTGAGGATGTAACTTTAAAGGTGGACGAGGGAGATCCAGTAGATGTAGTGTACCTGGACTTTCAGAAAGCTTTTGATAAAGTCCCACATAGGAGGTTAGTGAGCAAAATTAGGGCACATGGTATTGGGGGCAAAGTACTAAATTGGATTGAAAGTTGGTTGGCTGACAGGAAACAAAGAGTAGTGATAAATGGCTCCATTTCAGAATGGCAGGCAGTGACCAGTGGGGTACCGCAGGGATCAGTGCTATCCCGCAGCTTTTTACAATATATGTTAATGATATAGAAGATGATATGAGTAATAGCATTAGCAAATTTACTGATGATACTAAGCTAGGTGGCAGGGTGATATGTGAGGAGGATGTTCGGAGATTACAGGGTGACCTGGACAGGTTAGGTGAGTGGTCAGATGCATGGCAGATGAAGTTTAATGTGGAAAAATGTATGGTTATCCACTTTGGTGGCAAGAACAGGAAAGCAGATTACTACCTAAATGGAATCAATTGATGTAAAGGAGCAGTACAGAGAGATCTGGGTGTTCTTGTACACCAGTCAATGAAGGCAAGCATGCAGGTACAGCAGGTAGTGAAGAAAGCTAATAGCATGGTGGCCTCCATAACAAGAGGGATTGGGTATAGAAGCAAAGAGGTTCTTCTGCAGCTGTACAGAGTCCTGGTGAGACCACACCTTGAGTATTGTGTGCAGTTCTGGTCTCCAAATTTTAGCAAAGACATTCTGGCGATTGAGGGAGTGCAGCGTAGGTTCACGAGGTCAATTCCTGGAATGGCGGGACCACCTTATGCGGAAAGACTAGAGCGACTGGGCTTGTATACCCTTGAGTTTAGAAGACTGAGAGGGGATCTGATTGAGACATATAAGATTATTTATAAAAGGATTGGACACTCTGGAGGCAGGAAACATGTTTCTGCTGATGGGTGAGTGCCGAACCAGAGGACACAGCTTAAAAATACCAGGTAGGCCATTTAGGACAGAGATAAAGAGAAACTTCTTCACCCAGAGAGTGGTGGCTGTGTGGAATGCTTTGCCCCGGAGGGCAGTGGAGGCCCAGTCTCTGGATTCATTTAAGAAAGAGTTGGATAGAGCTCTCAAGGATAGTTGAATCAAGGGTTTTGGAGATAAGGCAGGAATAGGATACTGATTAAGGATGATCGGATATGATCATAATGAATGGTGGTGCAGGCTCGAAAGGCAGAATGGCCTACTCCTGCACCTATTGTCTGTTGTCTATTGTCTAATGATATCTCCACTCATTTTCCTAAACCCCATTAAATACAGGCCCAGTCACCCCAAATCGCTGGTCCCACAAAAAGCCTCCACTGGTCTCCCTCAATGTCCTTTACTAGGCAAGGAGACCAAAACTGCGAACAATATTGCACAATGTTCGAGATGGGACTCCACTAAAGCTCTACACAGCTGCAGTAAATCACTCTTACTCCTGTATTCAAATCTCCCTGAAATGAAGGTGAATACACCATTTATCTGCCTACCTGCTTTCTGCTCCTACAATATTACTTTCACTGATTGGTGTACAGGGACATACAGATCGTTTTCAATGTTACAGCTCCCCATTTGTTGGGTATATATACACTGGTCAGCGTGCCAATGCTATTCCGAATATTGACTTCTGGCTTCAGAACTCACTGCCTTACATGGACTCGGAGGGCTGCGCAGAAATAAAATTAAAATGCAGCTTAAGTTCATTTATAGATCAACGTTTTTCAACCACTCCCTTTGCAAATGATAGGATGCCATTCTTTTGTTCCCATCAAAGTGTACAACATCTCATCTCTCCCATTGCTCTCCATCTACCACGTATTTGCCCAGTCTCTCCACATATCTCCATCACCTTGGAATCTTTTTAACATCCTCCTCATCCACTCACAAGCTGACATCGTTTAGTACTGTCAGCAGACTGGGGAATATAGCATATGAGCCCCTCAACCAATGATATGATGTGTATTGGGAATAGGTGATGTCAAATCTCGATATATCCTAGTTATATCCTCGAAGCGTTCTATTTTTAAAAAAAAATTGTTCTATTCATACTCATTCTTTCCTGCCAGCTCTCCCATTCTAAAACCATGACCATATATTAGCCCCAGTCCCACAGGATTTGAATTTGCACAATAGGCTTGGGGTTTTATCAAAAATCTTTCTGAGATTCCAATTGTATTGCATTGATACCTTCTCATAATTTTGTTAAAAGCCATTTTCTCAAATATGATTCCCATTTCATAAATCTCTGTTGACTTTATCTATGCCCATTAATTTCACTCCAATATTTTTCTCTAAAAATTAATTGCTAATTGAATTGCTAATTTAGTTGCGATTCCCTTTTTCTCACCAGACTAAAGTTCTCTAGTATTTCTAGGAAGATTTTTTTGGTTTTTTTTATCTTCTGTGAAGGCCTAACTGAAGTATTTGCTCCATTGATCTACTATTTCCCTGTCCTCAATTGTCTGGTATCAGACTGTAAGAAAGCTGCAACTTTTTCTGTTAATTTTGCCATTGACATATTTTCAGAAGATATTACAAGTTCTCTCTTACATACTTTGGTAAGATATTCTTCAGAAACCCATCAATTCTTAACTTAAGCTACTCGATGATTGACCTCCCACATCCATACAATAACAGAAGCACAGTCTCTGTCCATCAGAAATACAACACGACCTACATTCGGCCCACTTTCCGACACAAGACCCGTAGCTATGAATCTTATGGCATTTCAACTGCACAACCATGTATTTTCTAAAGATTTTGAGGTTACTATGACAACTCCCCTCTCAAGCAGTGCATTCCAGACCCCACAAACTCTGGGTGAAAAACAGGCCTCAAATCCTCACTGAACCTCAAACCCTTCACTTTAAAAATGTGGCCCTTTGACTTAAAGGAACAGCTGCTGTCTATCCACCCTGAATCTTATCCTTCTGATTCACATCCTCCCCAAGCCTTTTCTGCTCCAAAGTAAACAACCTGAGCTTATCCAGCTTCTTTCCACAGCTGACATACTCCATCCCAGGGAACATCCTGGTGAATCTCCTCTGCACTCCCTCCAGTACAATCACATCCTTCCTGTAATGTGGCCCCCATAACTGCACACACTATTCCATCTTGGCCTAACCAAAGTTCCGCATAGCTCTTATAATCCATGCTTCGATGTATAAAGGCTGTGTTTATGCTCCCCTATGCGTTCCCAAGTTGTGCATTAACCTGTCCAGTCACATTCAGGGACGTGTGGAGAAGCTTCCTGGTGTGCTGTCATTCATTTAGTCCTCCCCTGTCTGGTTCCTTCTTGCAAAGTGCATCACTTCATATTTATCAGGGTTATATTCCATCTGCCATTGATCTACCCATCTGACCATTTTCTCTGTATTGATGTGACAATCTGACCATTCCATTTGTATTTTCCTGAAACATAAGGCCTCCGCTTCACTGTCATCTACCCGGCCAATCTTCATATTAATGACAAACTTACTTATGACACCCCAAGCCCTCGTCCATATTCACAGCTGCATCCTTTATGATAAGGTTTAAAATCAGGAAACATCAGCTTGTAGTCCAACAGGTTTATTTGTAGGCACGAGCTTTCAAAGTGCTGCATCTTCATCAGGTGATTGTGAGCTTTGATTAAGCGCTTCGAAAGCTAGTGCCACTGAATAAACCTTTTGGACTATAACCTGGTGTTATGCAATTTTTAGCTTTGTCCACCCCAGTCCAACACCAACACCTCTGAATCAGAAATAATAAGAGACACAGCACTGATCCCTGTGGTAAACTAGTGGACACTAGCCTCCAATCACACAAACAGCCATCTACCACTATCCTCTGTCTCCTACCACTAAAGTTGATTTGGATGCGACTTGGCAAGTCATTAATGAGTCCTACCTGTTCCCTGGTTATTCTGATCTCCTGGAGACACTTGTAGAATATCAGGACATTCTTCCTAATCTTGCCGGCCAGTAGGTTTCCATGCCCCTGTGTTAGTTAATCTCCTCCAAGTGAAGAATTTCCTCCTTATTGCAGTCTTAACTATCCTGTCCCAGATCCTGCCAATATTTGCGCTGAATGTGTAATAGACAGCGAGGGAAGCATTCATGTTAATTTTCAACTTGTCATATGTTTTGTGAATTTTCTAAATTTCACTGTGACCCAACTCTCAAACTTTGAAACTCGAGCGAACACAGGCCGAGTTTCCTCATCAGGCAATCTCACCATCTGAGGGATTAATCTGGAGAATGTCCATTGCGCTTCCTCTGTGGTCAGTATATTCTTTCTGAGATTCGGTCACCAAAACTGTACACAATACTCCAGGTACATTCCCACCAACACGCTGTCAAACTGCTTCAACATGTCTTTGCATCTATGTTCTGACTCTCTTATATGAAGGCGAACCAAACTTTAACTTTCCACTTACATATATTCCTCCAAATACCCTTCACAGTCATTGCATTTACAACCTCGTTTTTTGAGTTCTTATAGAAACCCTTCGGAAAATCCAATCTATACCACTTCTACTAATTCCCCATTATCTATGATGTAAGGAACAACTTCGAACAATTCCGAAGTTTATCAAGTATGATTTCTCTATCAGAAATGCATGCTGATTCTCTCCCTTGTTGCTGTTAATTTCTAAATAGCAAAAATGCCATCCTGTGTAATAGATTCCAACAGTTTCCCTACAAATGTCAAGTTAACTGGTCTGCAGTTAGCCACACTGTGTCTTTTTCCCTTTGTAGCTGTTTGGATCCTTTCCATTCGTCGGTCGTTCTTGGATCATGTTTATCCACAATAGTTTCCGGTCTCTGCAGAATGTACAGGAAAATAAAACACAGTCTTCGACAGTTCAATTAGTACTACTATTGGTGATTTATTTCCGACATTTTGATCGGACGTACATCTGTTTCGTTAGACTTAGCAATGCTTAATCCAGCTCCATGTTCAAGTACTACCTTGTTTCTGATATGAATTGACTTTATGTCTTTAGCTCCAGAAGTCCGATATGATCACTTGGTATTACTGGGGGATTTTCTGGCTCTTCCACCATGAAGACAGATGCAAAGTAACTGGTTATTCCTCGGCCATTTCCCTGTTCTCAACAATGACGTCTCCTCTGCCAATTATAAATTTCCACATTTGACCTTGCTTTTGTTTTGTTTCCTTTGGAATATAAATCGCAGATTGATGCAGTCTTTGTGTTCCTGTGTGTTAGCATGTACGTTCTCTTTTTGATTTCCTTTACAGTTTCATGGCCTTCCTTTTTTGGATCGTTAATTTCTGAGAATTCTCAGGTTTCCACAATAGCTGGAATTCTTCTGAAGTCACTTCCTATGATTAACATATTTTCTAATTTGTTATGTTAACCATCATTGAGTCACTTGCTCACTCTTTGGTGTTTGTACCTGAAATAAATAGATGTATGTTGCAGATTTTAAAGTATTTCTAAAAACTCATGGACTTGACCAGTTATATTCAGGAATACAGCAGGAGGATAAGTGGATAGAGAAGAAAATGTGGGAGCACTACTTGGCTCTTTTCTATCATCGCTGGCCAACGAATGAGGTCCCGGACGACTGAAGCATAGCGAATGCTGAGCCCGTGTTCAAGAATTGCTACAAAGGTAAACCTGGGAACTAAAGACTAGTAATCCTAAAATCTACTGGGTAGGTTACTTTAGAAGATTCGGAGAGATTGGATATACATGCATTTGGTAAGACAGGGTGTGGTTCAGACTAAGATTAGAATGGTGCTGGAAAAGCAGAGCAGGTCAGGCAGCATCCGAGGTGCAGGAAAATCGAGGTTTCGGGCAAAAGCCCTTCATGAAATTCAGCACAGGAGTTTGTGCAAGGAAGATCATGACTCACAATTTTGTTGGAGTTCTTTGAAAAAGTAGCCAGCAACTTTGAGGAGGTCCGGGTGGTATACGTAGTCTGGATGGATTCCAGTAAGGCCTTCAATAAGGTTCCACATGGTACGCCGCTCTGGAAGGTTAGACAGCATGGAATTGAGGGGGAACTGGCAAATTAGGTACAAAATTGCCTTGATGGTAGGAAGCAGAGAGCAATACTGGAAACATGCTGGTCAGACTGGAGGCCTGTGAATAGTGCAATGCCTCAGGGGTTATTGCTGGCACCACTACATATTACATATATCTATGATTTAGATGAGAATGTCCAGGCATGATTTGTAAGTTTGAAGCTGGCACTAAAACAGGCGGCATCATGGAGAGTGAGGAAGGTTGTCAGAAATTTCAGAAATTACATCAGTACTTTGATCAGCTGGAGAAGTGTCTGAGAAATGACAAATGGATTTTAATATAGTTCAGTGTAAGTTCTTGCATTTTAGAAAGTCAAATCAAGTTTGGAATTTCATGGTGAATGGTTGGGTTCTAAGGAGTGTAGTGGAACAGAGGGACCTTGGAATTCAGCTGCATGGCTCTCTGAAAGTTGATTCAGTGAAGAAAGCTTCTGGCGCAGTGGACTTAATTTGTTTATATCACTGAGTATCGAAATTAGGGAGTTATGTTGCAGTTATACAGGATGCTAGTCAGGCCATATTGGTAGCGTTATGTTCAGTTTTGTTCACTTTGCTATAGGAAGGATGTCAGTAAACTGGAAAGAGTGTGGAAAAAAATTACAAGGATATTGCCAAAGTCTCAATGGTCTGAGTTATAGAAAGAGGTTGGACAAGCTAGGACTTTTTACTTTTGTGTGCATGAGGATGATGAGAATCACATTGAAGTTTATAAGATCATGTCAGCCATGGATAGAGTGAATGCACAGTCTTTTTTCCCAGGGTTGGGCAATCACAGACTAGAGGGCACTAGTTTAAGGTCAGAGGGGACACAATAAAAGGGAATCTGAGGAACAACGTTTTAACTCAGGGGCTGTTATGCATATGGAATGAGAAGTGGTTGAGGCAGATACATTGACAATATTTTAAAGGCATTTGAACAAATACATGGATAGTAAAAGATTAGAAAGATACGGGACAATGGCAGGGAAATGGGGTCAGCGTGGATGGGCATTTCGGTCGGAATGGACCAGTTTGGGATGAAGGGCCTGTCTCCGTAATGTCGGACTCTATGACTCTAACAACCATTGCTTGTCTCCCACTGAATGTTTTCTTGTACTTTCCAAATTCACTGTAGATATCTAGCCTCCAATCTTCAATGATGTTTGACTGGACTATTCAAGCATTCTATATTGTATGCAGACACCTTGTAAACTGCACCTTATAAATGCCATTATTCCTTAAAAGCTGCTTCAGACCAAGGTTAATAATTCGTCCTTCTGACCACACAACATCAAATCCGAAATAACCTGCTCTCTAGTTTGCTTCGCAACATACACTTCAACCCACCTCATATAAACTTATGGAACTTATTTTTCACAGCTTCAGCAGTCACTTAGTTAACGTAGTTTAGATGCAATTTTAGACCATCCAATAAGATTGTAGTATCCACAATATTGCCTATCTAATTTCCAGAACATATGATGCTCAGATTTTCTGCTACCGTTTTGATTTCGATATGTAACACACCAATATTGGCTTTTCGTTGCTATCTGTAAACACTAACTAAACTGATTCTGTGGAAGCTGAGGGATACGTCTGTGTCGTTATTAGTGATAGACCTGGACAAGACATTCAGGGATGCTCACTTCGACGCTGAGATGATCTGAAGAAATGTCCCACAATACTGGACAAACAACAATATCCTCCTCGCTCTGTTAAGATATGAGTTCCCCTATACTCTCTGCTCCCTCACACTCACTGTATATCTGTTGTAGCACCGAACCCCGAACAAAGTTCACACTCTGTCTCCAAATAAGGCTCAGGCACTACCACTCTCACTATTGAATTCAGCAACTAATAATACCATACGGATTCAAAACTGTCGACTGACTCATTCCAGACACCTCACAACTTGCCCCACCAACACCAGCACAAACAGCAGGGTCACCCATTCACACTCTCCATCCATCCCTTTCTCCCATTCCAGGAGACACTGCCTGGAATAGGATAGAAAGGGCCAAGCCGGGTAGTGGAGTGCCCGATATCCGTTCCCTCACTCCCCTCCCCCCGTCATGTGGGAAGGACTCTTAAAGAGCTGGAGAGGACCAGGACACCTCGTGTGGAGAACCTGAAACATTCACGTCCTGCTGACCAGTTGCTGAGCAATGTTCAGTGAAGGACAATTCTCAGTTTAAACCCACTGGCAGTTCCAACAACAGTCCTTTCACTTCCAAAATAAAACACAGATGCCTCACTGCACAGAGATGCAGACACAGAAATACACAGACAAACACACACAATACTTACAAGGAGCTAGGTATACATACACGTACAAACAAACAAATACATATACAGTCACATACAAATCGACTTAAATACAGATAGAAACACAAGTTGAAACACAGACAGACAGATGTAGACACGCAAACACACAGATTACAAGCACATGGACACACACGCACACACAGGCACACACCCACATACAGACACACACAAACAGAGGCACAAACACACATACACACAGACACATGCACAAACACTTACATACAGATACACAGAGGCACAGACACTTTTGTCATTAAGACGCAAATCGATGTGTTTTGATTTGTAAGGGGATCAAAGATACGAGGGAGAATGCAGAAGAATGAGGTCGAGGTACATATAAGAAATTATTGTCCAGAATTTCCGACTCGATAGGTTGAATGGCCTCAATCTGCTCATTTCCTTAATGCTCCTGCGGTCTTCTGCTATCAGGCATTCTCTTCCTGAGATAGCAGCAGAGGGTGGGTGCGATACATGTTTGATTGGAAAGAAACGGTGGGAATGTGGGATAGGTTTGGAATCCGAAATGGATTATGTTCCTAATTATTCCAAATTATTCTGTTCTTATGTCTGAAATGAGATGGTGACTTACTGTTCAGTTAACACAGTTTTAGAATAAAAATCCCACAATGAAATAAGGATGTCCTTTTCACTTTAGTGTTGTGCTACCTGTGGTGTCCTCATCCTCAGGGAGCAGTGAAGACTCAGTTATTGAAGATATTCAAGTCTGAGCTCGACTCATCATTACTGGACAGAAGTGTCAGTGTTTATTGGGAACAGACAGGAAATGGATGGGTAGACACACTCAGAGCAGCCATGAACATTCTGAATGGTCCAGCGGAATGGGCAACTTCTGCCCATCCCATGTGTTGTTCCCTCAATCCAACAGGGTTGGGGAACACTCCATTCAGTCAGACAGGAGCGATACAATGACACAGGAGGAGACCATTCCGCCCCTCTAAGGAATTATACAGGAATATAGAATGAAGTAAATCAGCTCATTCAGTACACTGCACAGTCCAGGAGATGGCCATTCAACCCACCTGAGCCGCTACACAGGAACAGGGAAGCTGTCGCTCACAGGAAATAGAGAGTAGAGATAAATGTTTATTTTCAGGCTGTAACTGATGGAGTGCGTCAGAGATCGCTGTGGGGTCATCAGTGATCAATAATGTGTATCAAAGATCTGGAGGAAGGGGAGCGAAT